>NW_025541620.1:457500-490000 GCF_017591435.1 Portunus trituberculatus | reverse complement strand
TGTTACAATTTTCTGTCGCCTGTCGCCTAGCCACGACTTTATCCAGACCTTTCAATCTATACTGTTAGCACTAACCTTTCTCAAAAACCTCTGATGGGAAATCTTGTCAAACGCTTTAATAACATCCAGGTATAGGATAACATAACTATCTGAATTATCTGTCGTTTCATAAACTTTCTGTAAAAACTCGACGAAATTGTAAGGCAAGACTGTTATTCTTCATGAAGCCAGGTTGTGACTGATTGATCAAGGTATGCTTGTCTAAATGCTCCATAATATTTTTCGCTATTATTGATCCCATTATTTTACTTACAATTCGAGTTAAGCAGACATGTCTATAATTAGACGTTAGATTTTACCTTCTTTCTTAAAATGGGCAATACATTGGCATGCCTCCACATTACTGGCACCTCTCCAGAATCTAGTGTTTCCTAAAGACAGAAACGGTTCACTAGTAACCTACTTGCTTTTATTAAGTACTGTGAGATGTTTTTCATTTGGTTCTGATGACTTTAGTGATTTTTTTTTTTTTTAGCCTATTTGTCTCCTTTACCAAAATCTCCTTACATAGTTATGGAAATATCTATCAGCTTCTCACTCTCTTCTGCTGTAAAAATCTCCTCACTGTCTGACATTTCCTGCATGATTACCTGGATGAAAAGAATTAGGAAAATACGCATTCACAATTTTTATATCTTCCACAGAACTAACCAGCCCTCTATCAGCTCTTCTTAATGAACCAATTATTTCTCTATTCTTCATTCTATAAACCTGAAAAATTCCTTGGGATCAGGCTTCCCTTGGATGGCTACCTTGAACTCACAATTGGCTTTAGCTCTTCGTTTTATCCTCTTGACTGTTTTGACTGATTCATTATATCATGGCCTTAAAACGTATCTTCCCAGCTTCAATATATATATATATATATATATATATATATATATATATATATATATATATATATATATATATATATATATATATATATATATATATATATATATATATATATATATATATATATATATATATATATATATATATATATATATATATATATATATATATATATATATATATATATATATATATATATATATATATATATATATATATATATATATATATATATATATATATATATATATATATATATATATATATATATATATATATATATATATATATATATATATATATATATATATATATATTTTTTTTTTTTTTTTTTTTTTTTTTAGGAAAAATGACAGGCCAAAGAAAAAAAAAAGAAGAGATAAAAAAAGGCCTACTTGAGTGCTGGCTCTCTAAAAATTGGAGAAGCGTCAGCCAAAATTAGGGAGCAAATGCCTCGATATCTCCCTCTTAAAAGAAGACAAGTCGGAGGAATTTGAAAATACAGATGCATGGAGGAAGTTCCAGAGTTTACCAGTGAAAGGGATGAATGATTTAAAGTATTGGTTAACTCTTGTGTTAGAGAGTTGGACAGAATAGGGACGACAGGAAGAAGAAATCCTTGTGCAGCGAGGCCAAAAGACGAGGGGAGGCATGCAGTTAGCAAGATCAGTAGAACAGTTAGCATGAAAATAGCGATAAAAGATAGAAAGAGATGCAACATTTCGGCGGTGAGAAAGAGTCTGAAGACAGTTAGTCAGAGGAGGGGAGTTGATGAGACGAAAGGCTTTTGATTCCACCCTATCAAGCAAAACTGTGTGACTGGAACCCCCAAACATGCGAAGAGTACTCCATACAGGGACGGATAAGGCCCTTATACAGAGTAAGCAGTTGGAGGGGCGAGAAAAACTGTTTTAGAGAGAAAAGAAATGTGAAGTTTCCAGTTAAGATTATGAGAAAAGAACAGACCGAGGATATTCATTGTGGAAGAGGGAGACAGTTGAGTGTCATTGAAGAAGAGAGGATAGTTGTCTGGAAGGTTGTGTCGAGTTGATAGATGGAGGAATTGCGTTTTTGAGGCATTGAAAACTACAATCGGAAATCTTAGAAAGATCGGAAGTCAGGCGTTCTGTGGCGTCCCTGCGTGATCTGTTGACTTCCTGAAGGGTTGGTCGTCTCTGGAAGGACGTGGAAAGATGTAGGGTGGTATCATCAGCGTAGGAGTGGATAGGGCAAGAAGTTTGGTTAAGAAGGTCATTAATGAATAATAGAAAGAGAGTGGGTGACAGGACAGAACCCTGAGGAACACCACTATTAATAGGTTTAGGAGAAGAACAGTAGCCGTCTACCACAGCAGCAATAGAGCGGTCGGAAAGGAAACTTGAGATAAAGTTGCAGAAAGAAGGATAGAAGCCGTAGGAGGGCAGTTTTGAAATCAAAGCTTTATGCCAGACTCTATCAAAAGCTTTTGATATGTCTAACGTTACAGCAAAAGTTTCACCGAAATCTCTGAAAGAGGATGACCAAGACTCAGTAAGGAAAGCCAGAAGATCACCAGTAGAGCGACCTTGACGGAAGCCATACTGGCGATCAGACAGAAGATTGTGAAGTGACAGATGTTTGAGAATCTTCCTATTCAGGATAGATTCAAAAACTTTAGACAAGCAAGAGATTAAAGCTATAGGACGGTAGTTTGAGGGGTTAGAACGGTCACCCTTTTAGGAACAGGCTGAATGTAGGCGAACTTCCAGCAGGAAGGAAAGGTAGAAGTCGATAGACAAAGTTGGAAGAGTTTGGCCAGGCAAGGTGCAAGCACAGAAGCACAGTTTTTGAGAACAATAGGAGGGACCCCATCAGGTCCATAAGCCTTCCGAGGGTTTAGGCCAGCAAGGGCATGGAAAACATCATTACGAAGAATTTTGATTGTAGACATGAAATAGTCAGAGGGAGGAGGAGAGGAGGACAAGCCCAGAATCGTCCAAGGTGGAGTTGTGAGCAAAGGTTTGAGAAAAGAGTTCAGCTTTAGAGACAGAAGAGATGGCAGTGGTGCCATCAGGATGAAATAAAGGAGGAAAGATGAAGAAGTGAAGTTATTTGAGATGTTTTTGGCTAGATGCCAGAAGTCACGAGGAGAGTTTGAGTTTGAAAGATTTTGACATTTTCTATTTATGAAAGAGTGTTTGGCAAGTTGAAGAACAGACTTGGCATGATTCCGGGCAGAGATATAAAGTGCATGAGATTCAGGAGATGGAAGGCTCAAGTACCTTTTGTGGGCAACCTCTCTATCATGTATAGCACGAGAACAGGCTGAGTTAAACCAAGGTTTAGAAGGTTTAGGTTGAGAAAAGAATGAGGAATGTACGCCTCCATGCCAGACACTAACACCTCTGTTATGCGTTCAGCACAAAGAGATGGGTCTCTGACACGGAAGCAATAATCATTCCAGGAAAATCAGCATAATACCTCCTCAGGTCCCCCAACTGGCAGAGGCAAAACGCCAGAGGCACCTTCGCTTTGGGGATCCTGTGGAGGGATTGGAAAATAGGACAAGATACAGAAATGAGATTGTGATCGGAGGAGCCCAACGGAGATGAAAGGGTGACAGCATAAGCAGAAGGGTTAGAGGTGAGGAAGAGATCAAGAATGTTGGGCGTGTCTCCAAGACGGTCAGGAATACGAGTAGGGTGTTGCACCAGTTGCTCTAGGTCATGGAGGATAGCAAAGTTGAAGGCTAGTTCACCAGGGTGGTCAGTGAAGGGAGAGGAAAGCCAAAGCTGGTGGTGAACATTGAAATCTCCAAGAATGGAAATCTCAGCGAAAGGGTAGAGGGACAGAATGTGCTCCACTTTGGAAGTTAAGTAGTCGAAGAATTTACTATAGTCAGAAGAGTTAGGGGAGAGATAAACAGCACAGATGAATTTAGTTTGAGAGTGACTGTTAAGTCGTAGCCAGATGGTGGAAAACTCGGAAGACTCAAGAGCGTGGGCACGAGAGCAAGTTAAGTCGTTGCGTACATAGACGCAACATCCAGCTTTGGAATGAAAATGAGAATAGAGAAAGTAGAAGGGAACAGAGAAAGGGCTACTGTCAGCTGCCTCAGACAGCTGTGTTTCGGTGAGGAAAAAAAAAGATGAGGTTTAGTAGAGGAGAGGTGGTGTTCCACAGATTGAAAATTAGATCTAAGACCGCGAATGTTGCAGAAGTTAATGTAGAAAAGTTGAGGGAGGTGTCAAGGCATTTGGAGTCGTTATCAAGAGAGGTATCCGATCTGGGGACATTTTTGGTTCCTTACCCAGAAGGGGACTCCGAGGCATTGTTATTATGAGTTACCTTTTTACTTTTAAATTTTGATTTTCAAGTGAACGGTGTATGTGTGGTAAGTGCATGTAGTTTTGTGTGAAGAAGGAGAGCTGTCTTTAAAGGGCAAGATGTGACTGCCCTTGAGTTGTGAGACACAAAGGAAACGTTCAGCGAGATCACAACTAACTTTAATGGAAGGTTCACAGCACCCCCTGAACTAGTGCTATTAGATCTCTCTTGCAGTAAGCTAATGTTTCGGTAGATGTCTACTACCTCATATATATATATATATATATATATATATATATATATATATATATATATATATATATATATATATATATATATATATATATATATATATATATATATATATATATATATATATATATATATATATATATATATATATATATATATATATATATATATATATATATATATATATATATATATATATATATATATATATATATATATATATATAAAAATTTTCCAAAATGGTAACGAAATAATCACACGAATATGTGCCCAAATAGTTCATCACATGAAGGGCACCACATGTGTCTGCTGTCATCCTTTGGTGAATCCCTGTTAAAGATATCTCATAATTTCATTGGTGCATATGAAAAATAACATACTCGCAATTTTAATTTTTATGTCATCATGAGTATTTAATTTGGTCACACACTTTTTCATGTAAAAATAACTCTAGAAAATTCTGCATTACCAACATTGCGGATATTCTGGGGATTACCAGCGTCATGAATTATTGATGGACCAGTGTGTTGAATAGACCTGCTCTACTATCCATGCTGATTACATGCATGCACACACACACACACACACACACACACACACACGCCCGGTAGCTCAGTGGTTAGAGCGCTGGCTTCAAGCCAGAGGACCGGGGTTCGATTCCCCGGCCGGGTGGAGATATTTGGGTGTGTCTCCTTTCACGTGTAGCCCCTGTTCACCTAGCAGTGAGTAGGTACGGGATGTAAATCGAGGAGTTGTAACCTTGTTGTCCCGGTGTGTGGTGTGTGCCTGGTCTCAGGCCTATCCGAAGATCGGAAATAATGAGCTCTGAGCTCGTTCCGTAAAGTAACGTCTGGCTGTCTCGTCAGAGACTGCAGCAGATCAAACAGTGAAACACACACACACACACACACACACACACACATATACATACACACACATGAATTGGTAAAGTGTGTGTGTGTGTGTGTGTGTGTGTGTGTGTGTGTGTGTGTGTGTGTGTGTGTGTGTGTGTGTGTGTGTGTGTGTGTGTGTGTGTGTGTGTGTGTGTGTGTGTGTGTTTGTTTTCTTTGAGTGTATGTATCTCAGTTTGAATAGAGTAATTTTTTTACTAGGTCTTCATAACCTCTATGTTTTGCTCTAAAGATTGATGGTACATTACGTTATCATATCACCATTCCTTATGTTAACTTAATTGTTGCAAGTTATATAAAATGTAGAAATTGGCTTATACGTTTCATTTCGTTTTTCATACTATTGATCCTGGTTGTATTGTTTAATGTACAATTTATTTTGAATGTATTTTTAATTTTCTTGCAATATATTTTTCTATATTTATACGAACGGTTCTGAGATGTCCTGCTCGAAAGGTCTTTGATTTTGAAAGTAGTAAAATTTTTGATAAGGTTTATAGATGAGACGATAACCGATTGGTCAATGTGCGGATATGGTGAGCCTCTCGTCAGAGAAGTGTTGACAGAAACTGGTCAGTTTGTAATTGATCGCCAAGTGGCTGCTGACCACAGGCTTTCCATTAAACCTAGTGAGCTTGAGTGGATCATGGAGGGTAAAAGGCTCTAGATACAGTTTCAATCAAGAAATTTACAAAATAGGAATGCCATACAGCGTTAAAAGCTAGAATGAAAAGATATTAAGAATAAGAAAAATGGTTTCATGTAGACAATTCTGAAATTATCCTGTACCTTACCTGCATGATGCTGCCTATGCGGTCACCAGGAAAAAAATTTGTGGCATCACTTTCTATGTACTGTATATACTCATGTCTGTTCTGATATAGAGTTAGGTGGTCGTGGACCTTGTAGAGGAAACATGTCAACTTCATCACTAATAGAGAGCTTTTTCGTGCTTTTCTTCGTTCCAGCACTTCAATCGAACAGGATTTTGTTTTTATTTATTTATACCCGTTGGTGCAATGCTAAACCTTCTCAAATGCTTGATCTTAGTGTATTTCCATATATTCTCTGTGGTTTCCTGCGAGTGTAGCATCCCTCAATGGTCTACACACTTCTTTTGTGAGGGAGATGGATTAAAACAGGTGATGCAGCGTGGCCTCCATGAGTCTGTTGACTGACCTTTAGCTGCCTCGGGTCTAGCGATTGCTGTGTGGTTGGCGGCCCAAGAGCTCTGTGGTTGCCATCAAGTTGCAAGCAATGACCACATAAATTTCCTCAAGTGTTCCTGAGACTGCAGGACGTGGTCTCACTCCAACATTCAGGCTCCTCACGTTGGCCTCCATGGCGAATGAGACGAGATGAAGATAGAACACTGGAATTCTCCAATAATCTCCCTTGGCCTGTCATTCTTCATGGCATCCGAGTATCCCCGGAATTTCGTTCAAGTGGAACCATTTCACACCTCAAGTAAGGCCAAGAGGACCTCGCATTATCAGTCTCAAATGTCTACCTAGCAGAACAGTTTTTCCAAGACAGATGCTATATATATATATATATATATATATATATATATATATATATATATATATATATATATATATATATATATATATATATATATATATATATATATATATATATATATATATATAGAGAACACAGAACAGTTAGAAGACACATCACATATTTCATATACATATCCATCTTCAGGTGTACAAAACACTGTAACCACATGTAAACTTTGAAGCATGACCAGACGCAGTGGTCCTGCTACTAGTTCCCCAACAGGTAAGTTCTTCCAACACCCGTTGGAGGAACTAGTAGCAGGACCACTGCGTCTGGTCATATTTTAAAGTTTAACGTGGTATTACAGTGTTTTGTTGTACACCTGAAGATGGATATGTACTTTCCCGAAACGTTGTGTGAAGTGGATATGATGAAGATAACTGTAGGGTCTTCTCTCCTGTACTGTCTATATATATATATATATATATATATATATATATATATATATATATATATATATATATATATATATATATATATATATATATATATATATATATATATATATATATATAGAGAGAGAGAGAGAGAGAGAGAGAGAGAGAGAGAGAGAGAGAGAGAGAGAGAGAGAGAGAGAGAGAGAGAGAGAGAGAGAGAGAGAGAGAGAGAGAGAGAGAGAGAGAGAGAGAGAGAGAGAGAGAGAGAGAGAGAGAGAGAGAGAGAGAGAGAGAGAGAGAGAGAGAGAGAGATTTTACAGTTTCTACATTCTGTAATATGCACGTTGCTGCGGCGTTCATTGAAATTTCGGCTTTCACAAAGTCGCTGTCACAGGCTCGCACAGACAGCTGAGCGCACAACACGCATCTCTTAACCCTGACTAAATACATCAGCAAGAGAAAATAGAAAGCGGAACAGTATAGGCTCGTGACTGCCCCGACAACGCCACCATCGCATTTTCCCTCCCTTATGGTTTGTGTGTGTTGACTGCGAGCATTAAGAAATCGCAGTTAAATATTCGATACTGCTTTAACGAGACAGAAAACTCAGTTAATATATTGTACCTACGGGTGAAGAAAAATTGCTGTCTCTTTCGGTGCAAGATGATTTATTTACGATATTATTCATAAAACGTACATATCCAAACTAATGGCTCCACTCAAACACCGACAGTCTCCCACTACATGGGGACGCCCACAGACCAGACAAAGAGTATGATCAATTTGTTTGTATTTGAAAATTCATTGCCATCTACTTTTCAGATGCACGGATCACTTCGCTTCACAAAGTTGACGTTCAGTGCAAAGGATTGTACATTAAAAAAAAAAAAGAATGAATTGATATACATTACGCTGACACCTAAAGTTGTTCATAAACATTGGACATGGTAAGAAAGAAGGGTTTTTTTTACTTCACTAACCTAGTCTTCTTTGTATGTAGATTTTAAAGACCATCTTATATTCAATACATATTATATTGGAAAGGTTAATACTGGAAGAACACAAATTCGAGTCAGAACTTTGTATGTATGCATGTATTGTTGTGAATCTGAAGTTGATTTTGCAGACTTAATTTAATGAGAGTTACCGTTGAATCAGAGGACTCTGCAAATTCTGGATGAGTTATGATGGCAACAGAGAGAGAGAGAGAGAGAGAGAGAGAGAGAGAGAGAGAGAGAGAGAGAGAGAGAGAGAGAGAGAGAGAGAGAGAGAGAGAGAGAGAGAGAGAGAGAGAGAGAGAGAGAGAGAGAGAGAGAGAGAGAGAGAGAGAGAGAGAGAGAGAGAGAGAGAGAGAGAGAGAGAGAGAGAGAGAGAGAGAGAGAGAGAGAGAGAGAGAGAGAGAGAGAGAGAGAGAGAGAGAGAGAGAGAGAGAGAGAGAGAGAGAGAGAGAGAGAGAGAGAGAGAGAGAGAGAGAGAGAGAGAGAGAGAGAGAGAGAGAGAGAGAGAGAGAGAGAGAGAGAGAGAGAGAGAGAGAGAGAGAGAGAGAGAGAGAGAGAGAGAAAGAGAGAGCAGTTTTACATTCTGTAATAGACGTTGAGGTGTTCATTGAAAGTTCTCTTCACAAAGTCTACCTGTCACAGCTCGACAGACAGCTGAGCGCACAACACGCATCACCTGCTTCCTTCATCAGCAAGAGTGAGCGGAACAGATACTCACTGCCCTGACACCACCATCGCATTTTCCCTAGGTTTGTGTGTGGACTGAGCATTAAGAAAGAGTTAAATATTCGATACTGCTTTAACGAGACAGAAAACTCAGTTAATATATTGTACCTACTGAAGAAAAGCTGTCTTTTCGGTGAAGATGATTTATTTACGATATTATTCATAAAACGTACATATCCAAACTAATGGCCACTCAAACAGACAGTCTCCACATACACGACAGACCAGACAAAGAGAGATCAAGGAGAAAACATTGCCATCTACTTTTCAGATGCAGATCACTTCGACAAAGTTGACGTTCAGAGACCAACAGTTTGGGTTCAGACCTGGAAGGTCAACCTCCGACCTAATGATGCTTCTCACCAGGCATTGGCAGGACGCCCTCGACGACGGCAAGGACACTATAGTGGTTGCTTTGGACATAGCAGGAGCTTTTGATAAAGTATGGCACAACGGATTACTAGAGGAAAGCCTGCGCCGGAAACTGTGTGGCACTGGCGTAGGAAACAAAACTTGGTGGTCTCTTGTTCCACGCCAGGACAGTGGGCGGGCTGCTGAGGACAAACAAGGAACTGGCCACCAAGAATCCATCCCTCCCTCAGCAAGCAGGACGGTACTGTCGCCACCAGCAGTAAGGAGAGGGCACAGTTGCTGGCTTCCTTGTTTGCTGGAAAAATGAAGGTCAAAGAGGAATCCACAGCAGCCACCGCCTCAGCTGGTCCAGCAATGTGAGAAGACTGTCACCATGGTGGAGGTGACGCATCAGCAGGTGAAGCGATTATTGCGGGGCTGGACACACAGAAAGCCACCGGCCCTGATGACATCAGCCCGCACCTGCTGAAGCGATGCTCCCAGGAACTGGCTGCCCCTCTCACCCAAGTCTTCACAACTTGTGTACGGGAAAACGTCTGGCCTTCAGTGTGGAAGGAGGCTCGAGTAGTTCCTGTACACAAAAAGCTCCAGGACGGACCCAAAAAACTACAGACCCATATCCCTGTTGTCAGTGGTGGGTAAAGTGTTTGAGAGGGTCGTGGCAGAGGTGGTGTGTAGCCATCTCAAGGACAATGCCCTCCTCTCAGACCAACAGTTTGGGTTCAGACCTGGAAGGTCAACCTCCGACCTAATGATGCTTCTCACCAGGCATTGGCAGGACGCCCTCGACGACGGCAAGGACACTATAGTGGTTGCTTTGGACATAGCAGGAGCTTTTGATAAAGTATGGCACAACGGATTACTAGAAAAGCTTCGTGCTAAAGGCATCCAGGGTGGCTTGCTACGACTCTTGGGAAATTACCTGCAGGACAGAAGCCTCAAGGTGGTTGTCAACGGGCAAACATCTGAGTCCCTGCCTGTGGAGGCATCAGTGCCACAGGGTTCAATTCTTGGCCCACTCCTGTGGAATATCTACGTGGATGATCTTCTCCAGCTACTGCCAGGAGTCATGGCCTATGCTGATGACTGCACCCTCTCCTATACCTATCCACGCCAGGACAGTGGGCGGGCTGCTGAGGCCATCAATCAGCAGCTACGAGTGATAAAGGAGTGGGGTGCTCGCTGGCAAGTGACATTCGCGCCGGAGAAGACACAAGCAATGGTTGTCTCTCGGTCCCCAGCCGCCATGGCAGCAATGGCAGGAAAGTTGTCTTTGGCGCTGCTGCTCTCCCACTCCAAGATGACGTCAAGATACTTGGAGTGGAGGTGGATCGAGGGCTGAGGTTTGACAGGCATGTCAAAACCATTGCCAAGAAAGCCTCTCACAGGATCTCCGCTCTCAGAAGGATCGCCAGTTTCCTCGACAGGAAGGGAGACTGCTGCTGTACAAGGCACAGGTGCGGCCCCACCTTGAATACGCAGCTCTCTCCTGGATGTCCTGTGCCGCCACACACAGAAGGAGACTGGACAGCATCCAACGCCGCGCCATACGGCTAGTAGATGCTGCACTACCACCTCACCCAGAGCCTGAGCGTCCCCTTGATTCACTGGAACACCGCAGAGACGTGGCGGCGATCGTAGTGTTCCATAAGGCACAGGTGCAAAGAGTGCCACATCTGGCAGGGCTGCGTCATCCTCTAAGAGTCACCGCACGGAGCACGAGAACGGTGCTCAATGGTGGTGACGCCGTAGAGGTGCCGCGATCCCACGGGTGTCAGCATCAACGCACCTTCGCAGGACGCGTCTCCAGGATGTGGAACTTGTTCACGGCCGCGGTGCCTCACGTCCAGGAGATGAACACACACAGTGTCAAACTGATGGCACATAAGTGGAGACAGACACTGCCAACTCCTCTGACACTCTTTGTGACGTGACACTCAGTGTAGTGCAGTGCGTGAATAGTGCTAGTGAAGTGAAACGAATAGTGCTCCATTTACATGCTGACCATCTTGTATATTATCTATTTTTAAGTCTTGTAAATATTGTAGAGAAATAGATTGTAGTACCCTTAGAATAGGTAGCACACGACAGTGCGCCTTTGGGTACATGTTCCTTTGTATTAAGTTTTGTTTAAATAAAAAAAGAGAGAGAGAGAGAGAGAGAGAGAGAGAGAGAGAGAGAGAGAGAGAGAGAGAGAGAGAGAGAGAGAGAGAGAGAGAGAGAGAGAGAGAGAGAGAGAGAGAGAGAGAGAGAGAGAGAGAGAGAGAGAGAGAGAGAGAGAGAGAGAGAGAGAGAGAGAGAGAGAGAGAGAGAGAGAGAGAGAGAGAGAGAGAGAGAGAGAGAGAGAGAGAGAGAGAGAGAGAGAGAGAGAGAGAGAGAGAGAGAGAGAGAGAGAGAGAGAGAGAGAGAGAGAGAGAGAGAGAGAGAGAGAGAGAGAGAGAGAGAGAGAGAGAGAGAGAGAGAGAGAGAGAGAGAGAGAGAGATTGTAAATATAATAGTCGCACTTGACTTTTAAACAGAACTATGAAAAGAAATCCTTGTGGTCTGTTCGTAGTGGATTACTTTCCGGCGGCTGCTAAAACTGTGGCCTCAGTGTGTGTGTGTGTGTGTGTGTGTGTGTGTGTGTGTGTGTGTGTGTGTGGGAGCTTCGCAGATCAAAGTGGACATGGCAGACATGTTTTGCCTTGAAATGACATGGCAGATGCAGTGAGAGACAGACATAACGTAAGAAGGAAAAGAGATTCGTGGGAAGAGCAGTAAGTTAGCCACATCAAGAAAGGTGATCAAGAAAAATTTCCATGGTATAACTTTTGTGATCTTTAGTAAGTTTAATTCCCTCGAGGAGGCAGCCTTGAAAAGCTTGCTTATCGACCGTGGTGTGCGTGAGGACAGGTATTATTGGGAAAAGTTTAATTAATGCCATAATAGCTTATAATGATCCGCCCTGGAGTGAATTCATGAATTTTCCCATAAATCTGTTTGAAGATTGTGATGTCCTGAAAAAAAAGGTCACGGTGTATAGTTTTACCAGCAACGTGTGATGTATGCTGTGTGCTGCTGTATGCGTGTACTATCATTGTTGTCTGTCATCAGCGGCCTTGAGGCTGTGATACTGTAGCTCCTTGTAGACGATTTTTTTTTCAAATCATTAAACTGTGCATCGATAGAAAGAGTATTTGAGAATAATTGGAATACTTATCGATACTCTAGAAACAAATAGCCATCAGGCAAAGGTTTTGATTTCTGACCGATGCGACAATCATTACCTAACATGGAAGTACTTTTTATCCAAAATAATAGAATAACATTATCATGGATGTATTTAGGATAAATCACTAATTATATGAGTGACCAATTATAAAATTTATATGAAATAGAGTACATCTAAAGAAGGAAAACTCTCTTTTCATAACCAAAATTTTGTTGGAACAAAGATGTCTCGGTGCGAAGTATTAATACAAACATCCTTCAAACTCGTTAATGAGATAAGTTAAAAGAATCAACCTCAAAACTTAGATTTTTGTCGCTAAGTTAAGCATTTGCAAAAATGTTTACACAGTTACATATGTATTACCCAAAAAATGAAAAAAATGCTGCTATACATGCAATTCATTCATTCATCTTCTCACTGGTAGAATTTTAAGTCAACTAAATGTATAGCTTAGAATTATTGACTTCATAATGAATCTGATACTAATAACAATAAAGTGAGTGACGCACAGCTGAATGTTATTACAGGTGTTACATACGTATAATAACCAATAACGGTAACAACATCGGATCATCACAAGTGGCCACGATTAACCACGGGCAACCGTGTGGGCGAAGAAGTGTATCGACGCGTCACCAAGATATATACTGCGCTTTGCTGAGATGTCAATGTTCTGTCTAATGTTTTCACGCCTTCCGATGGCCGCTGATTGATTGACTGATTGATTTGAGGCACTACACCACCAACAATTGGGTGATTTGGGACCGCGCGGGTGAAGAGCGAGTACTAGCACTTCATCGAACACAAGAGTCTTGCACCATATCATGTTTGCATGCACTTATCTAGTCACTTCTTTTCAAGCCTATATGATAAAGATAGGAAAAATATTTGTATGAATATAAAAATGCTGGCCATAAAGAAATATACGAATAAGGGAAATGATGATAGCTTGCGATGAGACTTTTTTTTGTTTACAATTAATTGGCACCGTTCTTCCAAATCCCGGTCTTTGATTCCTCTGCCTCATAAAAATTCTTTTTAACTTGTTGTGAAAAGTAGTTTCTTTAAGAGTATTAGCATAATTTCTCATATTTTGCCCAGAGATACTGACAAGCAGTGTGACTTCCAACTAACCTGAGAAACAAGGGAGGCCTGAATGAAATGAGTGCATTGTCCTTCTCGTTCTTCACTCTTATTCTCTGCAGCTCTCTCATCATATATATATATATATATATATATATATATATATATATATATATATATATATATATATATATATATATATATATATATATATATATATATATATATATATATATATATATATATATATATATATATATATATATATATATATATATATATATATATATATATATATATATATATATATATATATATATATATATATATATATATATATATATATATATATATATATATATATATATATATATATATATATATATATATATATATATATATATATATATATATATATATATATATATATATATATATATATATATATATATATATATATATATATATATATATATATATATATATATATATATATATATATATATATATATATATATATATATATATATATATATATATATATATATATATATATATATATATATATATATATATATATATATATATATATATATATATATATATATATATATATATCATTCTTGATCTCTTCTTCACCTCTAACCCTTCTGCTTATGCTGTCACCCTTTCATCTCCGTTGGGCTCCTCCGATCACAATCTCATTTCTGTATCTTGTCCTATTTTTCCAATCCTCCAGGATCCCCAAAGCGAAGGTGCCTCTGGCGTTTTGCCTCTGCCAGTTGGGGGACCTGAGGAGGTATTATGCTGATTTTCCTGGAATGATTATTGCTTCCGTGTCAGAGACCCATCTCTTTGTGCTGAACGCATGGAGGCGTACATTCCTCATTCTTTTCTCAACCTAAACCTTCTAAACCTTGGTTTAACTCAGCCTGTTCTCGTGCTATACATGATAGAGAGGTTGCCCACAAAAGGTACTTGAGCCTTCCATCTCCTGAATCTCATGCACTTTATATCTCTGCCCGGAATCATGCCAAGTCTGTTCTTCAACTTGCCAAACACTCTTTCATAAATAGGAAATGTCAAAATCTTTCAAACTCAAACTCTCCTCGTGACTTCTGGCATCTAGCCAAAACATCTCAAATAACTTCACTTCTTCATCTTTCCTCCTTTATCCTGATGGCATCCTGCCATCTCTTCTGTCTCTAAAGCTGAACTCTTTTCTCAAACCTTTGCTCACAACTCCACCTTGGACGATTCTGGGCTTGTCCTCCTCTCCTCCTCCCTCTGACTATTTCATGTCTACAATCAAAATTCTTCGTAATGATGTTTTCCATGCCCTTGCTGGCCTAAACCCTCGGAAGGCTTATGGACCTGATGGGGTCCCTCCTATTGTTCTCAAAAACTGTGCTTCTGTGCTTGCACCTTGCCTGGCCAAACTCTTCCAACTTTGTCTATCGACTTCTACCTTTCCTTCCTGCTGGAAGTTCGCCTACATTCAGCCTGTTCCTAAAAAGGGTGACCGTTCTAACCCCTCAAACTACCGTCCTATAGCTTTAATCTCTTGCTTGTCTAAAGTTTTTGAATCTATCCTGAATAGGAAGATTCTCAAACATCTGTCACTTCACAATCTTCTGTCTGATCGCCAGTATGGCTTCCGTCAAGGTCGCTCTACTGGTGATCTTCTGGCTTTCCTTACTGAGTCTTGGTCATCCTCTTTAGAGATTTCGGTGAAACTTTTGCTGTTGCGTTAGACATATCAAAAGCTTTTGATAGAGTCTGGCATAAAGCTTTGATTTCAAAACTGCCCTCCTACGGCTTCTATCCTTCTCTCTGCAACTTTATCTCAAGTTTCCTTTCCGACCGCTCTATTGCTGCTGTGGTAGACGGCTACTGTTCTTCTCCTAAACCTATTAATAGTGGTGTTCCTCAGGGTTCTGTCCTGTCACCCACTCTCTTTCTATTATTCATTAATGACCTTCTTAACCAAACTTCTTGCCCTATCCACTCCTACGCTGATGATACCACCCTACATCTTTCCACGTTCTTTCAGAGACGTCCAACCCTTCAGGAAATCAACAGATCACGCGGGACGCCACGGAACGCCTGACTTCCGATCTTTCTAAGATTTCCGATTGGGGCAGAGAAAATCTAGTAGTTTTCAATGCCTCAAAACTCAATTCCTCCATCTATCAACTCGACACAACCTTCCAGACAACTATCCTCTTCTTCAATGACACTCAACTGTCTCCTCTTCCACAATGAATATCCTCGGTCTGTCCTTTGCTCATAATCTTAACTGGAAACTTCACATCTCATCTCTTGCTCTTCTAAAACAGTTTTTCTCGCCCTCCAACTGCTTACTCTGTATAAGGACCTTATCCGTCCCTGTAAGGAGTACTCTTCGCATGTTTGGGGTGTTTATAGTCACACAGCTTTGCTTGATAGGGTGGAATCGAAAGCTCTTCGTCTCATCAACTCCCTCCTCTGACTAACTGTCTTCAGTCTCTTTCTCACCGGCGAAGTGTTGCATCCCTTTTTATCTTTTATCGCTATTTTCATGGTAACTGTTCTACTGATCTTGCTAACTGTATGCCTCCTCTTCTCCTGCGGCCTCGCTGCACAAGGCTTTCTTTTTCCTCTCATCCCTATTCTGTCCAACTCCCTAATGCAAGACTTAACCAGTACTCTCAGTCATTTATCCCTTTAACTAGTAAACTGTGGAACTCCCTCCCTGCATCTGTATTTCCGAATTCCTACAACTTGTCTTCTTTTAAGAGGGAGGTATCGAGTCATTTGCTCCCCTAATTTTGGCTGACGGTTTTGGCACTTTTTACACTTTTTAGAGAGCCAGCACTCAAGTGGTAGATACGTAACAAATGTTAGTCTAATCAGCAAATAGTAATTTAATAATTTATGTACATTATTTTTCATGGCTATTGTATGCAAGGTAACATGTTTTGCTGGTTATTTTCATCAAAGGGAAATATATAGGATATATATTTTTACTTCCCAATCCTTTGGCATGCATTTCATGAAAATGAATGTAGTTTTATGAGTTCGTTTACAAGTGAAAGATTATTTTGTAACAAATGACAATGTCGTATACGCCGAAAGTTATTTTAGCTTCATAGAAGATTTCAGAATATTACAGGTCAAATTTAGGATCCCAGAAATACTCAAATAATCATTTCCTCTCAAGAGACCAGTGAATGAGGGGAAATATTACTGGTGTCGTCTTCTTGTTTTGAGCTGCTGAGTGATATAATGTTCTTGATTCTGCTTGCTAGCAAAGTGTCTGCAGGTAGCTTCCAGTATTGAAAGTCCGGTTTGTATTACTCGAATTATGATCAATGACAAATCTTTAAAATATATTAACAACTTAGTTTTCCTACATGCAGCCAACAGTGGTGTTTTTAATATTTCTCATTATTTTGCAGTTGTTGCTCCTTTTCTTTCATCAATTTCTTACCTGTCATTCTTTATGTTATATGGATATCTCTCATTGACATCATAACAATATTTAATTTTGAAGCTCTCCTAGCAACCTGCGCCTAGTTCTCTCTCTACAACTCTGCCACTTCTACATCAAAACTATCCCTACCAATAACATCAGTCCAAATTAATAGATGTCCAGTAGCGACACATGACCAGAGGTCTCAAGCTAGCCACATATGCGGCGAAGATGCAAGTAATGCTGGCTTACAAAAAAAAAAGGCTAACTCTGAAGAATTTAGTTGATCTCGAGACGATGTGTGATATAACTGAGGACACATGGTGCGTGGACATGGATGCCAGAGGGTCTTGTCACACTTAACTCACGGAGACGTTTAATGCAGTGTCTCGTGTTCACCGTTCTCATTTTTAGCATTTAACACTTTTTTCTGTGATTTATGAAGAATATGTACGTGGTGGAAACTGGTAAGTGATCGTGTGTATACGTTGCATTAGGTAACATTAGGTTCCTGTACGAATTGACTACAGCTATACTTGGGCTGAAGTCAGCGTACAGGAAAAATGGAAAATCCAAAATACTGTCCATCGAAAAACGTGTTTCGCTTAAGTACTCTGATGTAAGTTGAGGCGGCTTAACATTGTTTAACAGCCAATGAGGGATGTACTGACCTACAGATACCTGTCAGAGGGAATTCTTCGTTCCACATGCCATTCAGTACAGGTTATACTGATGCTGCGTCAGGAGAACATGGCCAAAAACTTTAAAGCAGCACGGAGGAAGCGAGGTATTATAGGCTTAGCCGCCTCGCTGACTGATAGGCAGCAAGGGTCAGGCGGTGCAACCAAATGTCCTCCCTCACCTGTATTGGATTTTTGAGAATAAGATAATGACAAATATATAAAAAAAATCTTTAAGTATTTGAACATTCCAACAGATCATGTCCTGGCTGATTAATGCTAGAATAAATTATTAATTTGTGTCATAACTTTTGACGAAACATGAACTTGATGAAGTGACTTACCTTCTCCCACCTAAACCTGTAACTTCCTCTGCTTTCATTACACGCCTTGGTCATGCGAGGCTCAACAACGAGATCAGCCTTGGACTCGTCATCACTTTAATCTTTATAGCTGCCAACGTCCATGCCTCGCTGAAGAGAGAAATACCACACCAAGACGCGTTACAACATCGTAACTATACTAAGACAACTGGAACCTGGCTGTGCGGCACCTAAGACTGTATTGTGTCGCGCCACATTTCTTCTCTATAAAAATTATAATAGTAGTAGTAGTAGTAGTAGTAGTAATAATAATGATAATAATTATGATAATAATAATGATAGTAGAAACAATAATGATAATAATAATGTTAATATTAATAATGATAATAATAATAATAATAATAATAATAATAATAATAATAATAATAATAATAATAATAATAATAATAATAATAATAATAATAATAATAATAATAATAATAATAATAATAATAATAATAATAATAATAATATATTATTATTATTATTATTATTATTATATTAATTATTATAATATTATTATTATTATTATTATTATTATTATTAATTAATACTAACATTAATAATAATGATAATAATATTATTATAATAATTATTAATAATTAATTTAATATAATAATTTAATAATAATTAATAATAATAATAATAATAATAATAATAATAATAATAATAATATAATAATAATAATAATAATAATAATAATAATAATAATAATAATAATAATAATAATAATAATAATAATAATAATAATAATAATAATAATAATAATAATAATAATAATAATAATAATAATAATAATAATAATAATAATGTGTGTTATAATAAATAATAATAATAATAATAATAATAATAATAATAATAATAATAATAATAATAATAATAATAATAATAATAATAATAATAATAATAATAATAATAATAATAATAATAATAATAATAATAATAATAATAATAATAATAATAATAATAATAATAATAATAATAATAATAATAATAATAATAATAATAAATAATAATAATAATAATAATAATAATAATAATAATAATAATAATAATAATAATAATAATAATAATAATAATAATAATAATAATAATAATAATAATAATAATAATAATAATAATAATAATAATAATAATAATAATAATAATAATAATAATAATAATAATAATAATAATAATAATAATAATAATAATAATAATAATAATAATAATAATAATAAGAAGAATTATTATTATTATTATTATTATTATTATTATTATTATTATTGTGTGTGTATTATTAATAATGTGTGTAGTAATGATAATAATGATACTACTACTACTACTACTACTACTACCTACTACTACTACTACTACTACTACTACTACTACTACTACTACTACTACTACTACTACTACATAATAATAATAATAATAATAATAATAATAATAATAATAATAATAATAATAATAATAATAATAATAATAATAATAATAATAATAATAATAATAATAATAATAATAATAATAATAATAATAATAATAATAATAATAATAATAATAATAATAATAATAATAATACTACTAATACTACTACTACTACTACTACTAATAATAATAATAATAATAATTATTATTATAATATAATAACAATGATGCTAGCAATGATACTACTACTACTACTACTACTACTACTACTACTACTACTACTAGTGATAATAATAATGATAATAATATAATAATAATAATAATAATAATAATAATAATAATAATAATAATAATAATAATAATAATAATGATAATAATAATAATAATAATAATAATAATAATAATAATAATAATAATAATAATAATAATAATAATAATAATAATAATTATAATAATAATAATAATAATAATAATAATAATAATAATAATAATAATAATAATAATAATAATAATAATAATAATAATAATAATAATAATAATAATAATAATAATAATAATGATAATAATGTTAATTGTAATAATTGGTTTTTGATCTGAAAATACATATGTTACATACTTATATATTAACTTACAGACTTCATCTTAAGTATACAATTTAACGCCGAGGAAACATCTTTTGATTTGAAATCGTGGCTGCCTATTGGATTAGGCCCAGGATAATCAGGCCATTCCGTGTGTGTTTTTCTATTGACGGTTTGTACCTTATCACTTTTCTTTTTTATACAAAAAGGGTAAACTGGGCAAAGGCAACAAAAACGAGTAAGAAAAAAAAAATCACTGAGATGCCGGTTCCCGAACAGGGTCAAGAATGATACACAAAAGAATGGGATAATTGTCTTGAAACCTCCATCTTAAATGAGTTCAGGTCTCAGGTAGTTGGGAATACAGAAGCACACAGGAAGTTCCAGAGTTTACCAGGGAAACGGAGAAATGACTGAGAGTACTGGTTAACTCTTGTGTTAAGGAAGTGTATCGAATATGGCTGAGAAAAAAGAAGAAAGTCTTGTGCAACGACGCCACGGGAGGAGGAGAAGTATGCAGTTAGCAAGATCAGAAGAGCATGTGACATGAAAATAGCTGTAGAAGATAGCAAGAGATGCAACATTACGGCGTTAAGAAAGAGGCTGAAGACAGTCTGATAGAGGGACAGGAGAGCACTATAGGTACTAGTTGAAAAGTGGCCAGCTAACCATTGTGCTATCAGGTGTGTGTGTGTGTGTGTGTGTGTGTGTGATTCACTGTTTGATCTACTGCAGTCTCTGACGAGACAGCCAGACGTTACCCTACGGAACGAGCTCAGAGCTCATTATTTCCGATCTTTGGATAGGCCTGAGACCAGGCACACACCACACACCGGAACAACAATGTGTGTGTGTGTGTGTGTGTGTGTGTGTGTGTGTGTGTGTGTGTGTGTGTGTGTGTGTGTGTGTGTGTGTGTGTGTGTGTGTGTGTGTGTGTGTGTGTGTGTGTGTGTGTGTGTGTGTGTGTGTGTATGTGTTTGTGTGTGTGTTTATGCAGAAGGGAAGCCAACCAAGGGTAAAAAAATATTGAAAAAAAGGCCCATTGTTCCCTTAAAAGAGTGCAACAGAATTAGCCAAAATCAAAGAACAAATATCTTGAAACCTCCCTTTTAAAAAACGTGAAGTTGAACGAAGACGGAAATACAGAAGCAGGTAGGGAGTTCCAGGGTTTACCAGAGAAAGGTATGAATGATTGAGAATACTGGTTAACTCTTACGTTAGAGACTTGGATATAATAGGAGTGAGAGGAAGAAGAAAGCCTTGTGCAACGAGGCCAAAAGAGGGGAGGCATACAGTTAGCAAGATCAGTAGAACAGTTAACATGAAAATATCGATAAAAGATAAAAAAAAAATGCAACATTTCGACGGTGAGAAAGAGGCTCATGACAGTCAGTCAGAGGAGGGGACTTGATGAGACGAAGAGCTTTTGATTCCACCCTGTCTAATAAAACTGTTTGAGTGGAATCCCCCAAACATGCGAAGACTACTCCATTCAGGGACGGATAAGGCCCTTGCATAGAGTTAGCAGTCGGAGTGGCGAGAAAAATTGCGAAAAGCCTCAGAACGCCTTACTTCATAGAAGCTGTTTTAGCAAGAGATGAGATGTGAAGTTTCCAGTTAAGATTATGAGTAAAGGACAGACCGAGGATATTCAGTGTAGAAATGGAGACAGTTGAGTGTCATTGAAGAAGAAGGGATAATTTGTCTGTAAGGTTGTGTCGAGTTGATAGATGGAGGAATTGAGTTTTTGAGGCATTGAAAACTACTAAGTTTTCTCTGCCCCAATCAGAAATCTTAGAAAGATCAGAAGTCAGGCTTTCTTTAGCGTCCCTACGTGATCTGTTGATTTCCTGATGGGTTAGTCGTCTCTGAAAGGACATAGAAAGATGTAGGGTGATATCACCAGCGTAGGAGTGGATAGGGCAAGAGGTTTGGTTGAAAATATTATTAATGAATAATAGAAATAAGAGTTGGTGATAAGACAGAACCCTGAGGAACACCACTTTTAATAGATTTAGAAGAAGAATAGTGTCCGTCTATTACGGCTGCAATGGAACGGTCTGAAAGGAGACTTGAGATAAAGCTGCAGAGAGAAGAATAGAAAAAGTTGGACGGCAGTGTGTGTGTTTCACTGTTTGATCTGCTGCAGTCTCTGACGAGAAAGCCAGACGTTACCCTACGGAACGAGCTCAGAGCTCATTATTTCCGATCTTCGGAGAGGCCCGAGACCAGGCACACACCACACACCGGGACAACAAGGTCACAACTCCTTGATTTACATCCCGTACCTACTCTCTGCTAAGTGTACAGGGCCTAACGTGAAAGGAGACACACCCAAATATCTCCACCCGGTGTGTGTGTGTGTGTGTGTGTGTGTGTGTGTGTGTGTGTGTGTGTGTGTGTGTGTGTGTGTGTGTGTGTGTGTGTGTGTGTGTGTGTGTGTGTGTGTGTGTTTGCTCCCGCGCTCACCTTTGCTGGAAGACAAAAAGACTGAAAAGAGCAGTCCTGCTTTCGTGAAAATGTTTTATTCCCTTGTAATAAAAGTGAAGGCACGGTACATTCATAACTTGTGCAAAAATCGGAACAACGTGGTAATGACACTGTCCACATCGCCGGCCAAGTGACAGTAAAGCATCACAAGAACTAATCCTCTTAATGTAATCTAAGAGTGTTCAGGCGCCAGTGCCAACACAAACATGATAACCATGAACAAAATCGCCTACCTTGCCACTCGCAGAGAAAATAGCACGCGACGCTGAGAGGAGAGAGTAGTAACGGGACGAATGAGATTACAGCTGGGTTCACTTAATCGCTGGTATGTTAACATTGCTCACACATGTAAATTAGATAGCGAGGCGAAACACCATGCTGCTTTCTCTTGAAGATTTGTTAGCGAGGGTACACCAGAGTCACCTGGCAGGGTGGCGGTGATTCACCAGGTTCATCGGGTGCATGTAGATTGCTTGAGCTAGGCCTGGATTCTTGAAAAGGCATTATAGAAAATGAGATCAATAGCACGCACCGACACACACACACACACACACACACACACACACACACACACACACACACACACACACACATTTGGTCATTGTGTGACTTAATTGAACGATATTACGGGGACGTGGCATTTGCTGTCTCCAACGTGCTTATGAGAACTTGTAACGAATTATCGCTGACGGTTTAGAGAATCAGCTTCTCTAACCTAACCAATCTAACGAGGCTCGCGGTAGACATGGATGAGTCAATAATTATCCACACATGTAAAGTAATTTTACGTTCATGTTATGTTCAGAATATCACGTTGTTGTTTTACTCTCTCTGACAATAAAAAATAAAATGAGCCAGGTAATGTTATCTTATGCCATTAAATATGATAGTCTCAAATACATTCATCTTCAATGTTTTATTAAATAAGTTTCTTCCTGGTAAGGCTGTGCGTTGATTGCATGTTTACCTGTCAAAGGGGAAGAGCCGGGGAGATAAATGCGTCTAGGTTATCCGCGCCACAACAGAAAACCATTAAAGCTGCGCGACGCCACGGGAGGAGCGTTGGGAGTACCTTTTGCCCTGCAGCTGATGGACCATCTCTAAGAATTCCTCACCTGGAGACATAATCAAGACTTTAACAACTTTACACACCTAAGTTTTGCTACACATTAATTTATCGACCAACTAACATGGACAGGTGAAGAGCTGGGTGAACTGGGCCCTCACTATCCCGGGCAAGAGTCACAGACAACTACCCTATATTATTGCTAGGCCACGGAAGTAGAGTAGAAAAGAAAGTAGTAGTAGTAGTAGTAGTAGTAGTAGTAGTAGTAGTAGTAGTAGTAGTAGTAGTAGTAGTAGTAGTAGTAGTAGTAGTAGTAGTAGTAGTAGTAGTAGTAGTAGTAGTAGTAGTAGTAGTAGTAGTAGTAGTAGTAGTAGTAGTAGTAGTAGTAGTAATAGTAGTGGTAGTAATAGCAGTAGCAGTAACAACGGCAGATATAGTAACAGTAATTGCATAGTTTCTGCATTTACTGATGATACCAAAGTTACAAAAGCAGTAACAACAACAAATACAAGGATAACTATTGCTGCTGTTGCTACTACTACTACTGCTAATACTACTGCCGCAACTAATATATATATAGCTATTACTAATACCACTATTACTACTACTACTACTACTACTACTACTACTACTACTACTACTACTACTACTACTACTACTACTACTACTACTACTACTACTACTACTATTACTATTACTACTACTACTACTGCTACTACTACTACTACCACTATAACCAGCACCACCATAACTACCACTAGAACTTCTATTACATGTTCATCGGCTACTAACGCGCCAGCAGAAGCAAAGGGGGAGCTGATCAGTAGGGCTAGAGGTTAAAGGTCTGAGGCTTTAAGCTGTCAGTATTTTCAATTCGTCCCAGCGTGTTGTGCTGTGGTGTGCTCAGAGTTACATCAACTTTCTCCAGATAATGATTTTTACAATACTGTGTATTCATGATTATCTGTAATATTTATGCAACATACTGAAATCAATTCACCTGGAACTATTTTGTATGCAAACCAAGTAGCGGAGCAGCAAATTTCCATTTATCATGAAGCAGCAAAAATTATTGTCCACACACAACACACTGGGTGGAAATTTTACCGCTTCCATAACGGGAAACAATTGGCAGCTGTCTCTGTGCAAACTTTGCTTTCGTAAGAAGAGTGATGCTTACCTCGGGTTTTTAATGAACCAATATCTGGATTTTAGCAAAAGCAGTATGTGTGTGTGTGTGTGTGTGTGTGTGTGTGTGTGTGTGTGTGTGTGTGTGTGTGTGTGTGTGTGTGTGTGTGTCTGTGTGTGTACGCTAAAGAAAGTAATCACCAAATATTGCGCAGCCGAGTCTTCATTACACTCTCTCTCTCTCTCTCTCTCTCTCTCTCTCTCTCTCTCTCTCTCTCTCTCTCTCTCTCTCTTGGCATGAACATAAGAGCACCTGAGACCTGTGCCGCCTCGTCGTTTTCATGGGTGTCACTGCGGCAGCATTGTGCCTCAGCATCTCAGCCCATCCTGCCTGTAATGTCTGCTGCTGATCTGCGAACTTTGCTGTTCTTTGCATCTGGCAGAGTTACCGTGGATGCGTGGGAAGTGACACCATGGCCGAGATTGAACATCATAATCTAGTCTGTATTGTGAATTCGAGATATGATTATATGTTTATTTGTTTATTTATTTGTTTTCCTTTCAGTTTACGGGGTAATGAATTGAATGTTCGATACTTCATCAAATAAAGTACGATAAAGGTTCCTTATTTATAAGTGTCATCATTACATTGCTCTTGAGATCCACAGTGATCAAGTGAAGGGCGTGGATACGATACTCAGGCTGACATTGTGTCACTTGCACCGTCCCTAAAATGTGAAAATAGAGGAAAAATATTGCCATGGTGTACTTTCCTGGAAGTCCCAAAGAAAAGGATCTAGTTCACTGATTAATTCCGGGAAACTCAAATCATCGTTATTGTTTGTTGTATGGTGTTTGATATTCACCTTGATTGTTACCATCTCAACGAAATCAAATGTTTGGATCAATGGTACAACTTGGTGTACCTGGGGGTGCCAGCAGGAAGGACATATCAGGCACAGTCTTCCAATACGCAAGTGTTTTTTGTCGGCCATAAATTACATATAATGCATTCACAAAAGAAAAGAACAACTGACACTTAAAAGCACTTTCCTTTCTGATCAATTCACTCATTTTAATTTACTTACTCCAAACAAAATGTGAGAAAATGATCGATATATAAAAATGTTAGTGCTGCAATTGAGCCAGTAATTAGGTACCTGAAATGAAGTGGCTTTCTCGCTCCTTTTGTTTTTAGTGAGATACTCTAAATCTCAGCATGTAATCAGGGACTGTCGCTATCAGCAGTATCATATTTCAATTTGGAGCCCGAGAGAGGTGCATAAAAGAGCAAATGTTGTGTTGGATATCCATATTGGAGAGAGAGAGAGAGAGAGAGAGAGAGAGAGACAATTACATAAAAGCACGCACACGCATACACACACACACACACACACACACACACACACACACACACACAGCATACAACATACACACACACACACACACACACACACACACACACACACACAAACACACACACACAACAAATTTTCCTGTTTCTCCTCTCTCTCTCTCTCTCTCTCTCTCTCTCTCTCTCTCACACACACACACACACACACACACACACACACACACACACACACACACACACACACACACACACACAACTGTTCTCCTCTTCTCTCTCTCTCTCTCTCTCTCTCTCTCTCTCTCTCTCTCTCTCTCTCTCTCTCTCTCTCTCTCTCTCTCTCTCTCTCTCTCTCTCTCTCTCTCTCTCTCTCTCTCTCTCTCTCTCTCTCTCTCTCTCTCTCTCACACACACACACACACACACACACACACACACACACCAATTTACTGCACTCTAAAGGATGCCACAGCTGCGCCTTCTGTTTGTCTTCAAGATAAAATTTGCCATTTTTGGTGTTAAAGGTGACTGCTGGACCGTGTGGGGGTATATATATATATATATATATATATATATATATATATATATATATATATATATATATATATTATATATATATATATATATATATATATATATATATATATATATATATATATATATATATATATATATATATATATATATATATATGCCTTCAACTTCAAAGAAAATACATATTTACTAGTGTCATGCACACACACACACACACACACACACACACACACACACACACACACACACACACACACACATACATAAGTGAGGCTGGTGTAACATTATTGTCAATCTGACAATGAGAATCCTTTGCATGAGTAGTATGACGATGATTTATATCAGTGAAAGCAGGTCTGTGAGTGATGGTGATGACACGAGATTGAGGAGTGCTGAAAAACGCAAGGCGAGGAGGATGTGCAATGCTTCTGTGATTGATGGTCTAGTGCAGGGGTTCTCAACCTGGGGTACGCGTACCCCCAGGGGTACGTGAGAGGAATTTTTGGGGTACGTGGCGAGTTTCTCAAAATGCTTCAGTTTTAAATAGCAGCAAATTCGTTTGTAGTATACAATGTGTCCTTCACTAGAACCAGGACACGTTAACAACGTTAACAAGGAAACTCTTGGAGTTATATCACTTGAGAGGAAGCTCTCTTGGATTACAGTTGCCACACAACCTTGCAAACCTATAATATTTGCTCCGATTTCTTATTTTATATGTTATTCACACACACAGTGACTTATTTATCACTGTTACTAGTTACAAGTTGCAACTAGCTGCAAGCAACACTAGTTCACTGCCATAATGATCGAAAATTGTCTGATATAGTTCCTTTTGGTAAATGCATTGCATGTTAGTCACATATAGTGTCTCCCTGTGAGGTACCAGTTCCTATCGACACTACCTCATAGAAACATACTAATATTAATTAAAAATTGTGTCTGCTCCACATATATAACACAATTTAAACTTAATAAACTAAGTCAATAAACCATGCATTTATTGTTACCCTTCCTGACGCTGCATTGTGGGTAAGGGTACGTGATCAATACTGAAAGACTTCGAGGGTACATCACATTAAAAGGTTGAGAAGAAGAAGAATTAACCTGTGCAGAAGCGAGGTGAAATGTGTGTTAAGGTTCCGTGCTGTCTTTAAGTCTCTAGAAATGAAAGATCTTGGTACACCAGACAATTATGTTTTGCTCTATATTATGATGTCAGTCGTATAAACTCAAGTAACTATAAAGAAATACCATGGTAGAATAAGAACAGAAAAATACTGGTAGGAGTAAAACCCTGGCAAATCAATAGATACATCGTAATACAGTGTTTAGAGACGATTACTCTGTACCGCGAGACGATACTGACTCTCTCCTGCGAACACTGAAATTGTGACAGTTTGGGTCCTCTCCTATTGATATTAATCAAAGTATTGCGATTTATTCACAATAGTAATATATTACACTCCGACGGAACACGGGCCTAATGTGTTTGAGATGTGGCATTTTGTTATAGTACATTTCGCTCTATATAGCGACTGTTTAGGACTAAAAAACTGTAGCTTCAGGTAGATATTCAATAATGTTATCTATCGATTTTCAGTCTTAAAGTAGGGAAAATTACGAATATTGATGCATTTCTTTTATAGTCCTCCTTGCTTCTCGAAAAGGTGCACGAATTTAGAAAAGGTTGAAGAACACTAAACTGTACCCTGAAAAAAATACAGTAAAAAGATAAGATAAAATGACCAACATCTCTATTATTACGGAAGCTAATAATAATACCAAGACTAATTAAGTAATTCAGAGATAACGAAACGAACGACGATCACGAGAGCTTCCACGATAACAGTGTGTACGATAAGATTTGATTCCAGATTCCTCGATAGCGCTCCGAGTTTCCAAGATAACAATGGCATTCCAGTTTCCTCGATAGCGATGCAAGTTTCCAAAATGACGATGCCTTTCCATGATAAAGATGCCCTTCCAGTTTCCAAGATAATAATGCGAGTTTCCACGATCAAGATGCAATTCCAGTTTCCACGGGAACGATGCGGGTTTCCACGATGTCGATGCGGTTCCAGTCCTCACGATGCGATTTCAAGACACAATATTGAAGTCCACTTGCCTACACAGGTACTGGGACGAACCCTTTCACCCGTAAGGATCCACCCAACACCCTTGAGTGCGAGTAAAGTGACGCTGCCACCTTCCTGCGCTGCAATTGAAGTCCACTTGCCTACACAGGTACTGGGATGAACCCTTTCACCCCGTAAGGGTCCACCCACACCCTTAGGTGCGAGGAGAGTGGCGCTGCCACCTCACTGCGACGCAATTGAAGTTCACTTGCCTACACAGGTACTGGGGCGAACCCTTTCACCCCGTAAGAGTTCACCCCAGACCCGTGAGTGCGAGGAGTGACGCTGCCACCTTACTGCGCCTCACACGGGTAGCCATGAGCATAACCCGCCACACTCCACTCCCCAAACACTGTCAGTGAGTCCTTTTCACCCCGTAAAGGACCACTGGTACGGTCAGTGCCTGGCTCATGGCGCACAGCGTGCCCTCGTTCATGGCGAGTTGTTCAGCCCGATGTCATTATAAGCAGAGGTCCTGTACACCACTCACCACCAGACTCTATGCAAGGAGCCCTTATCACCCTTAAAGGCCCCTCACGGCATCATCTGATGGACGGTAGACACGGCACCCTGCTTAAGGCGACGCCTTGCCTAGTATGAGGCGCTGCAAGTTGACAACAATCAGTGAGCTTGAAGCCGCGAAGGAAAATGAGTCCACGCTAACAATGGGATTCCACGACAGGTTGCGATTCCAGTGTCCACGGTACAGATGTGTTTGTTGAGGATAACGATCCGTTTATCGAGGCTAACGGTGCGGCGATGGCGATGGCGAAACGATCCAAAGTATTATTACCTACACAGGTACTGGGACGAAACTTTTACCCAGAAAGGGTCAACCCCAGTCCCGTGGTTATGAGAGCAGTGACGATGCAACCTTGCAATGCCTCACACAGGTCGCCATGAGCAATGACCCGCACACACCACTCCCCAAACGCTGTCATGAAGTGAGTCCTTTTACCTAACCTAACCTAACCTAACCTAACCTAACCTAACCTAACCTAACCTAACGTAAAGGACCACTGGTACTGTCAGTGCCTGGCTCATGCGCACAGCGTGCCCTCGTTCATGGCGAGTTGTTCAGCCCGGTGTCATTATAAGCAGAGGTCCCGTACACACCACTCACCATCATATTCTATGCAAGGAGCCCTTATCACCCCTTTAGGGCCCCTCACGGCACCATCCGGTGAGTGGTAGACATTGATCTCTTGCTTATGGCGACCCTTGCCTAGTGTGATGCGCTGCAAGTGGACGACTAGTAGTGAAGCTTGAGGCCACCAAGGAAAAGCAGGACCTGCAGCCAGTTCCTGCCTTGGGCCCCAGGCCGGACCCGACGGCCACCTCCTTCCCCCGTGCGGCGCCCAAGGCCGTCACGGCCCTCAAACATCTTTAGGCCGAAAGTTCTCAATCGTCGTTTTAATTTTGATTCGAATATAAAATCGTCGATGGTAAATGAAAAATAGCTTTGGTGTGAAAGTGTGCAAGAGTTAGCTGATTAATGAAACAAGGTGAGGCAGCTTTGCTCCGGAGTATTTAGTGTACTTTGCATGTTGCTGCCTTGAATGTGTACGTGTTTGTAGGTAACTGGATAGAAACAGTAGACCAATGGTAGTTGTGTAGCTATTGGGGAACTTTTGAAAATTAGTTAAGCTTCTGGATAGAGTGGATGAGTGCACACAGGTTTGCGTGTCTTATACATAAACTGCCACTTGTAAACATAAATTTTTCTATTTCATGCTCTTAGAAAAAGCAAACTTAGTTTTCTTTATTTCCCTGATCACAATGACGTGTAAATATCAATGTTTCAATCATAAGGAAACACTAGGAGAGGACCCAAACTCCCGTTGAAGTTGCCAGATTCAACAGATATCGTAATATTTCACAGAAAAGATGGTCAACTGCATATCGTATATTTTGGATATTCTTTTGTCACGTAAGGAGATATCAAGATAGGTAAAGTATTTCTAAACATGTATCTACGACAAAAACGCTATAATAGTAGAGTTAGGTTATAACTATGCATTGTGTTTTTATATACCATCTTGCTCTATTCCTGGGACAAAGATTACTTCTTCCTCAATTGATAGCTCGAAGTTAGTATGATATTTTCTTTCCTTCTAGGTTAGTAAGTAGACTACAAGACACCATGAACCTATGAAGCCCCGTAAATGAGATTATTTTCATAACTTAGAAATCAAAGTCTGATAATGAGATTGTCTATTGCCAACCAAACCGTTCTGCATAGACGTCTTCAGCGTCATAGAGACCTAATGATGTTAGCTCATGGACAGTGGCCATCCTGACAGCGCGAAACCACAGGGGGTTCATAAGAAGATTTCCAGGGGTACTTAGATGGCTGATCTAATAAAATCCTTTGCAGTGCCATTGCATATTGAGTTCCATGTTCCATGTGACAATACTGGGGTACTGGTAGATGGTCTTATAACTCAGGGGTTCTTAACGATAAAGGGGGTTCTTAACGATAAAAGGTTGAGTCAACCCTGGTAGAAGAAAAGTCCTTCCAGATAGATATTCATGTTTATGTTTTGAGATAAATTGACATTTCAGTTTCAGACTTTCCTTTCTATTTTCTCAGTATTCTTCATGCGTTTGCTTTCTGTCTTCTTCAGAAGGAGAATTTTTCAGCACCAGTTCTACCTTTCTTATATATTCAACCTGGTACTGAGTAGGCAGTTTCTTCTATTGTCATCACTGTTTTATATTGATTTTCAGTGAAATGGAAGAACAGTTCATCTCCGTCACTCTTTGTACACTTCACTTGTTTCCCTGAATATATAGAGGAAAAGCAAAACAAAACCTTTCACAATGCAGGCTCCCCCCTTCTAACAAAAAATAAAAAAGTTTAATTTTAATCTCATCCATCCCTAGTGATTACCATACCTGATTTTAATTTGCATTCCCTATGCTTAATTTTTGTCACTTTAATTAATTACATTCCCCAGTCTCCTAGTCTCATTTAATCCATACCTATGTCTATGCATCTTCCATCCTTGTTATACGCTCGTTACATACAGTTCAAAGCGTTCAACATTAAACTCACTCCATAAGATATAATTCCCTATATTTACTACCTTCTTTGTCCAAATGTATAGGAAAAGTATGTGGGTATAGTACAAGTATGTTTGATAAAGCAATTGCCATATGCTTGCCTATTGACTCTTTGTAGTTTCTCTTATATTCTTACAATTTAATGTTAACTCAGCCAACAGTAATCCAAATAGAATCAAGACATTTCCGCAATTTGAGCTTCATCTCTTTCCTAAAGAGCACAAACCTCATTTACATAATCCGATTAATATAATGCCTTTGTTGTGACGATTTATCCTGTTCTTCCCATCCCTCATCCCACGACGCATCATATCCACCAGTGACCCAAAGTGCCAGGTGACCTTACAATTCTGACTCATTCCTTCGTCTCATTAACCTGAGTATACATCAAACATATTTTCCACTACAGCTTTGTCCTCAACCACTTTTCCCTTCGTGTACTTAAAATTACCACCACTACCACCACCACCATCACCGCCACCGCCACCGCTACCGCCGCCACCACCACCACCTGTCCGCTTCTCACGTTATTCACTCCTTTCCAC
>NW_025541620.1:437500-452500 GCF_017591435.1 Portunus trituberculatus | reverse complement strand
CTCACCGATCCTTTTGACTAAATTGAATGCTTTTCGTGTGATGGAGTTTGACCCACTCTTTTCAGATGTGCACTGTGGTATACCTTTTGGTATTGAAAAGAACAAAAAATGTATGGAAAGGTGTGTGCATGAGGAAGAGGATAGGATTAGATCTTCGGAGATAGAGCATTCTCAGCCAGCCGTGGTACAGTGGAACCATGCGTGCTTTGGGATCCTAGAAGTCACCAAGCGCATGGGTTCGAATCCTGTCCACGGTCTGAGTGTAGGTTGGGCTTCCTCACTCGGGGCAACGGTTTCCTAGCGGGTGGGCTTTGAGATAGGAGGTACCCTAAAAAGTATCCACTTTAGCCCATAAATTTCCGTGAAAAGCCCACATGGTATAAAAAAAAAAAAGCCGCGGGTATTGACAACATTATTAATGAATATATCAAGAACACCAAACATATACTATGCCCTCTCTATACTAAGCTGTTTAACAAAGTTTTGGAAACAGGAAACATCCCTGAAGACTGGTTGACTGGAATTATTGTCCCCATTTATAAGAATACTGGAGACATGCATGTTAACAATTACAGAGGCATAACTTTATTAAGTTGTCTAGGAAAATTATTTACAACAATACTAAATGTAAGATTAATGGAATTTTGTGACAACAACAGTATTATAAAGGAAATGCAGGCAGGTTTTAGGCAGGGGTATTCTACCATTGATCATGTTTTTCTTATTAAAAATCTTATTGATCTATTTCTCTCCAGGAGGAAGAAATTGTACTGTCTATATATTGATTACAGAAAGGCGTTTGACCTTGTATGGCGAGATGCTTTGTGGCATAAAATCCTTAAAGCTGGGATTAATGGAAAAATTATCAGAGTTATAAGGAACATGTATAGCAACATAAAGTCTTGTGTTTCAGTTAACCAAGAAATTTCAGATTATTTTGTAAGCTTTACTGGCGTTCGACAGGGTGAAAACCTTTCGCCACTTTTGTTTTCTCTATACGTGAATGACAATGAAGAGCATCTATTGGAAAATAATTGTAACTATATCAGTATTGGAGATCAATGGGTGAATGACATGCTGAAAGTTCTGGTACTAATGCATGCAGATGACACGGTTATACTAGCTGAGAATGAAGAAGGTATTAGTAATGCTCTTAAAGCTATGGAAAATTATTGTGAGAAATGGAAGCTTGACATTAATTGTAAAAAGACCAAAATTACTATATTTTCCAAGGAAAAATGTGAAGTAGGAAATTTCAACTTTCAACTTAAAAGAGTGAATATTGAAATCGTTGATGAGTATAAATATTTATGAATTACAACGGAAGTTTTAAATCGTGTCAAACACAACTTTTCCAGCAAGAAGGGCTATGTACAGTCTAATTGCCAAATGTCGAAAGTTTGATTTACCAATTGATCTCCAACTAGAGTTGTTTGACGCTATGGTGTTACCAGTTATTACATATGGTTGTGAGATTTGGGGATTTGATACCTCCAAAGATGTAGAAAATGTTCAAGTCACATTTTTTAAACACATCCTGAATGTTCGTAAGACTACGTGTAATGCAATGGTATATGGGGAGTTGGGTAAGTATCCTGTCAGTATACATATAAAAACAAGAATGTTGAATTATTGGTCTAGGCTGCTGACTGGCAAACAAGTGAAATTATGTTATGTGATGTATCAATGTCTTTTGAAGTTGTATAACGAAAACACATTCAAATCACCATGGTTGAGCTACATAAGAACATTGTTGAATAGTCCGGGTCTGTCGGGTGTATGGATTTGTCAAGATGTAAATAACTACGTATGGTTGAGACATGTTTTTGAGAGAAATGTTAAGGATCAATGGATAACTGAATGGCGCTCATTATTACTTAGTAAATCTTCATGTAGTACTTATGTTTCTTATAAAGATAATTTTGCCTTAAAAAGTTATTTAGTAAAATTGCCAAAACTATCTAGGTTTTCTCTATGTAGACTAAAAACTAACAATCACAGATTACCAGTTGCGACTGGTAGGTATAACAGAATTCCAAGAGAGGAAAGGACTGGTGATAAATGTAATAATAATGTAATAGACGAGTATCATATGTTATTAGAATGTAACAATCAAGAAATTACACAACTTAAGATAAAGTATTTGTCCATGTATTACAGAAGTAGTCCAAACAGGTACAAATTTGTGGAGTTATTACAAAATAACAGATACACGATACAACGCAGAGCAGCATTATTCATCAAGTTTGTCTTGTCTTGTCTGTCTCTGTCTGTCTGTCTGTCTGTCTGTCTGTCTGTCTGTCTGTCTGTCTGTCTGTCTCTCTGTCTGTCTGTCTGTCTGTCTGTCTGTCTGTCTGTCTGTCTGTCTGTCTCTCTCTCTCTCTCTCTTTTTTTATTTAAACATTATCTTACACTTATAAATTTTACAATAAATCAGGTTGGCAAGGAACTATTCTAAACGTCTTTTTCTCGTTAGTATATTGTTTTGACACCTCACTCACTGCACTACACTTCACAGCACTAGCCGGGCAGGGAGAGCGCTTCTCCAGACATTGGCGGCCACTTTTGTCTGCTGAGTTGATAGTCCCGCTACCTCAGCAGGCGTGGCCACCGTGAACTGATTCCACAGGCGCGCTGCCCTGGCTCTGAATGTTCGCTGGTGTTGTGAGGAGCGGGAGAGAGGCACCAGTACCTGCTGGTCCCCATCCGCTGCTTGCCTTGTATTTCTCCCGGGTGGGTGTGGCGGCAGGCTGAGGCGGGAGAGGTGAGGTGTATGCAGCACTTGAGCTTTGTGGCACACCGTCAAGGTTGCCACGTCCCTCCGGTGACTTGCCACACCTTCCCCCACTCTTCTGCTGCCTTCAGCTGGCGGTTGATGTTGGCCACGGCGCGCTGGCTGTCCTGGCGGCAGTAGGAGAGGGAGATTGTGCAGTCGTCGGCGTAAGCCTTGACTGCAGGAAGCTGGCGCAGGAGATCGTCTATATACACATTCCACAGGACTGGACCAAGCACTGAGCCCTGTGGAACTGACGCTCCTATATTGGTGGGTGATGAGGTCCGCCCATTGACGACGGTTCGAAGTGTCCTTCCTTGGAGGTAATCCTCGAGTAGCTTCAGGAGACCGCCGTCGATGCCCTTGGCTTGGAGCTTAGTCAGAAGACCCGCATGCCACACTCGGTCATAAGCCCCGCGATATCAAGGGCCACTACGAGCGTGTCCAGGCCTTCGTCAAGGGTGTCCTGCCATTCCTGGGAGAGTAGGAGAAGGAGATCGGAAGTAGATCGACCTGGCCGAAACCCGAACTGGTGGGGTGAGAGAAGCTGGTGTTCATCCAGGTGCTGCCATATGACGGCTGCCACCAGTTTTCGAACACCTTACCCATCACAGACAGCAGGGAGATGGGTCGGTAGTGCCTTGGGTCAGACTTGGACCCTTTTTTATGCACAGGGACCACGTATGCCTCCTTCCAGGATGCTGGCCACTTTTTTCTGCCAGGCAGGCAGAAAAATAGCAGCAAGAGGCACTGACAGTTCCCTGGCACATTGTTTCAGCACCCGGGGGCTGATTCCATCTGGGCCCGTGGCTTTCCCTGCGTCCAGTTGCCCGAGTGCTTTTCCACCAGCTCCGTGGTGATGGGTATTGAGGTGATGGTGTGCGCTGTCTCCCGGGGTAGCACTGGAGGGGGGCGTGTGGGGCACTCAACCTGCATTTTTTCTGCAAATAATTTTGCCAGGAGTGCAGCCTTGTCATCACTGCTTGAGGCAGTGGTTCCGTCCTGCCTGGTGAGGGGGGGCACGCTCTCCTGCCGCATCACACCCTGCCTCTCCTTGACCAGTGTCCACCACGTCTTATCTCCAACTCCTGGGCCTGTGAGCTTTCTCCTGAGGTCTTGCTCCCAGTGTTTCCTCGCCCACTTGGAGGTGTCAGTCATTCTCTTACAAGCAGCTCGGTGCATGGTGAGGTTGTGTTGTGACGGCGCTGCTTGTATCTCCTCCATGCTGCATACTTGGCTTCGGCAGCTATCTGACAGCGGAAGCCAAACCATTGGGGGTTTGTGGCCTTGGCGAGGTATGTGCGGTGAGGGACGTGGCGGTCCTGTAGTGTGGCCAGGATTGAGGTGAGAGCGTTAGTCATCTCCTCCGCGTCTCCCGTGAGCACCGTCTGCCAGTCTGTGGCTGTCAGTGCGCCCCTCATGTCACGCCAGCTAGCTTGCTCCCATAGCCAGATGGTTCGAGGTGCAGCTTTTTCCCTCGCCACATGTAGCTGGATCTTCGTCAGTACGGCGTGGTGGTCCGAACTACCCACTTTATCCAGCTGCTGACACAATATTCTTTCTTCCGGGAGGTCTGATAATACTGGGTCGAGCAGGCCTCCTCTTTCGTGGGTCTGAAATGTGACGTGGTTGGTGAGGCCGGACACTGTCACTAAGTTGTTGTAAGCTTGCTGCTCGAGATGGAAATTTAGATCTCCCACGATGAGGACGTTCTTGCAGCCGTGGCGTTGGAGCAAGTTGTCCATCTCCTCCGCCAGGAAGTCAAGCGAGAAACGGCCTTGCCTGGGGGGGCGATATAGTACACAGAGCAGCAAGCCACTGTTGTCAGTCAGCACTATTCGGAAGAAAAGTGCTTCCATTTGCTGAGGAAGGTCTACTGACAGTTCCTGAGTCTGGAGGCCATTTTAAAGCAAACAGCCACACCTCCACCTGCCCTGCCGATACGATCCTTCCTCACCCACTTCGTGTAGCCTTTTATTTTGCCAAATGACGGCTCCACAGTGTCACTCATCCACGTTTCGCTCACCGCCACAATATCGGCTTTTGTCGTAGTACAAAGTTGTGGGAGAGATCAGCAATGTTGCTACGAAGCCCTCTCACGTTGGCAGAGACAACCGTGAGGAGAGGGGAGTGGCCGACGTTTCTTGGTGCTGGCGGGTTGCTGTTATGGCGAGGAGTGCTGTTAGTATTCGCTCTCCCAAGGGGCCGAGGTCCATCCCCGCTGGGACCTCGGCTGCTCCTCCCATTGCCTGTGTTGCCATCCGGAGTCACCACGAAAGGGCGCTGGGGTTGGGGGTGTGGGGCGTACCCGTTTCTCCTCCCTTCAGCCAAGACCCTTCTCAGGATGGCTTCCTGTCTGGCGTCTGCTATCCGTGAGAAGCATTCTTCCCTCGAGTGTCCTGGGCGCAGGCAGTACTCACAGCCTCTTCGGCCCCGGGAGGAGGGGTGGCGAGGCCTAGGTAGGGGGGCATTTTGAGCAGCAGGTGGGGTCATTCTCGCTCCTCTACCCGTGTGGCTCTTTTTTGCTTGTCTCTTCCTTCCACCTGAATTATTAGTGGGGTTTCTTGCTGCTGCCTGGTTGTTGTGTTGAGCGGGAGGCGTAGATGGCGAGGCAGTAGTCGAGGTGGAGCTTGTGGCGGTGGGGAGGGCACCGTTGTTAGCGGGATTTGGGGTGAGGGAGGTGATGGGGGTGGTGGAGGTGGCGGCAGCGATGGTGGCGGCTACAGTGGTGGCGGCAGCGGTGGTGGGTGAGGTATTGGTGGCGGTGGAGAGTGTGGGAGGTGTTAATCCGACACGGCTGGGGAGACGTTTCGTGTTTTCTGACTCCCACCATTGTCTCCACCTCTCCGATGATCTACATGCTTTCTCCCATGACTTGTCGATCCATGAGCCAGCGGCAGAAGTACCTATGGTGCGGGTGCTTCTTCTCGCGTCAGCATCTCTTGCGTCGCTCAATGTCTCGATGAATTCAAGATATCCAGCACCTGAGCCTTTTTCTCTATTATCCAGTCACGTTGTAGGGTAAGTGACTGGATAACGTTCTTGTTTCCCATCACTTCTTGTTTTAGGCGTAAAGTGAGGATACAAGCTCCTCTATCCATCGCCATGTATTCTTGACGTTCGTTGTCCACGTCCTCACTGAAGGTAGGTGCGTCGATGTCATCCACAGGGGGGAAAGGAGGAGGGGCTGGGGTGTCAGGTGTTTCCTCGACATCTTCATCTTCGTACACAACTGCTGCGTCAATGTTGGCCTCTTGGCGTAGCTGCTGGGTTACGTCGCACGTGTATGCATCCCTGTCACCCAGGCATGCGATGTGGCATACGTTGCGGCAGTCTGTTTCACCATCACAGCAGACGTAGGGATGGCTTTTTGATGCAGACAGGCCACAAACAGCACACCATCTTCGTGGCTTATAGCCTGGGTGCCCAATCCTCCCAATTTTTTGGTGTGCTACCATTTTGACGACGTTACACTTCTTCCTCTACGCAGAGATGGTGAGAGGTTAAAGTGTATGGGAGGGGAGAGAGAGAGAGAGAGAGACTAACTGCCCGGGAGGGAAGACTGGGGGTGGGGTTATGGTTCCCTTGGGAATTCCAGCCAAGTGGCCTGGGTGTGGCGTCAGGTGAGACAGGTCACGGGCGGGTAGGCTCACACGTGCACTCACACTCGCTACGAGACACTTGTCACTAAATTATCTAATTTTCTATTGCACTGTAGCACCTCTCTCTTATCTGCACTTCACACTGTACAGCACAAACAGAGCTACTTCACTGAAACACTTCCTTAAGGGCGTTCACTGTCGTTCACCCACACAAAATACACCACAAGCAGGAGCCTCACGCACACGTCCGTCCCTACAGCGCTCTCTCTCTCTCTCTCTCTCTCTCTCTCTCTCTCTCTCTCTCTCTCTCTCTCTCTCTCTCTCTCTCTCTCTCTCTCTCTCTCTCTCTCTCTCTCTCTCTCTCTCTCTCTCTCTCTCTCTCTCTCTCTCTCTCTCTCTCTCTCTCTCTCTCTCTCTCTCTCTTCTCTCTCTCTCTCTCTCTCTCTCTCTCTCTCTCTCTCTCTCTCTCTCTCTCTCTCTCTCTCTCTCTCTCTCTCTCTCTCTCTCTCTCTCTCTCTCTCTCTCTCTCTCTCTCTCTCTCTCTCTCTCTCTCTCTCTCTCTCTCTCTCTCTCTCTCTCTCTCTCTCTCTCTCTCTCTCTCTCTCTCTCTCTCTCTCTCTCTCTCTCTCTCTCTCTCTCTCTCTCTCTCTCTCTCTCTCTCTCTCTCTCTCTCTCTCTCTCTCTCTCTCTCTCTCTCTCTCTCTCTCTCTCTCTCTCTCTCTCTCTCTCTCTCTCTCTCTCTCTCTCTCTCTCTCTCTCTCTCTCTCTCTCTCTCTCTCTCTCTCTCTCTCTCTCTCTCTCTCTCTCTCTCTCTCTCTCTCTCTCTCTCTCTCTCTCTCTCTCTCTCTCTCTCTCTCTCTCTCTCTCTCTCTCTCTCTCTCTCTCTCTCTCTCTCTCTCTCTCTCTCTCTCTCTCTCTCTCTCTCTCTCTCTCTCTCTCTCTCTCTCTCTCTCTCTCTCTCTCTCTCTCTCTCTCTCTCTCTGTCGTGTCTCTCTAAGGGTACTACAATCTATTTCTCTACAATATTTCTGTACAAGATGGAGCACTGTTCTTTTCACTTCACTAGCACTATTCTGCACTACACTCACAAAGAGTGTCTCAGTGTCTGTCTCTGTCTCTCTCTCTCTCTCTCTCTCTCTCTCTCTCTCTCTCTCTCTCTCTGTCTCTCTCTCTCTCTCTCTCTCTCTGTCTCTCTCTCTCTCTCTCTCTCTCTCTCTCTCTCTCTCTCTCTCTCTCTCTCTCTCTCTCTCTCTCTCTCTCTCTCTCTCTCTCTCTCTCTCTCTCTCTCTCTCTCTCTCTCTCTCTCTCTCTCTCTCTCTCTCTCTCTCTCTCTCTGTCTCTCTCTCTCTCTCTCTCTCTCTCTCTCTCTCTCTCTCTCTCTCTCTCTCTCTCTCTCTCTCTCTCTCTCTCTCTCTCTCTCTCTCTCTCTCTCTCTCTCTCTCTCTCTCTCTCTCTCTCTCTCTCTCTCTCTCTCTCTCTCTCTCTCTCTCTCTCTCTCTCTCTCTCTCTCTCTCTCTCTCTCTCTCTCTCTCTCTCTCTCTCTCTCTCTCTCTCTCTCTCTCTCTCTCTCTCTCTCTCTCTCTCTCTCTCTCTCTCTCTCTCTCTCTCTCTCTCTCTCTCTCTCTCTCTCTCTCTCTCTCTCTCTCTCTCTCTCTCTCTCTCTCTCTCTCTCTCTCTCTCTCTCTCTCTCTCTCTCTCTCTCTCTCTCTCTCTCTCTCTCTCTCTCTCTCTCTCTCTCTCTCTCTCTCTCTCTCTCTCTCTCTCTCTCTCTCTCTCTCTCTCTCTCTCTCTCTCTCTCTCTCTCTCTCTCTCTCTCTCTCTCTCTCTCTCTCTCTCTCTCTCTCTCTCTCTCTCTCTCTCTCTCTCTCTCTCTCTCTCTCTCTCTCTCTCTCTCTCTCTCTCTCTCTCTCTCTCTCTCTCTCTCTCTCTCTCTCTCTCTCTCTCTCTCTCTCTCTCTCTCTCTCTCTCTCTCTCTCTCTCTCTCTCTCTCTCTCTCTCTCTCTCTCTCTCTCTCTCTCTCTCTCTCTCTCTCTCTCTCTCTCTCTCTCTCTCTCTCTCTCTCTCTCTCTCTCTCTCTCTCTCTCTCTCTCTCTCTCTCTCTCTCTCTCTCTCTCTCTCTCTCTCTCTCTCTCTCTCTCTCTCTCTCTCTCTCTCTCTCTCTCTCTCTCTCTCTCTCTCTCTCTCTCTCTCTCTCTCTCTCTCTCTCTCTCTCTCTCTCTCTCTCTCTCTCTCTCTCTCTCTCTCTCTCTCTCTGTGTGTGTGCTGGATTACTGGCGTATTCCTTACTGCTTTTTACTTTTATATAGCATTTATTCTCTCTCATCCCCACGCTGCAAATCTTCTACCAATTGCTCTCATTTGTGCTCAGTCAGCTCTGCCACTACAATAATCAACCATCATCATTAGTGGTGAGTTTCAGGATAATCTGTTTCATGGTATTTTTGTCTCGCATCCTTTCTTGATGTAACAGCCTCCGCACGAGGAGTACGAAGACATCTTAGATGTAAAATGTTGATATCCCTTTTCTATCTCTTCTACTCGTAGGATTTCGGTTTAGGAGACGAGCAATTACTGATTTTTACCCAAAGTTAGTTTTCTTTTCATAGAAGATATCGAGAGATGGGTTCGCAGTCCTCAATTAAGGTTTTTAAAACATGCATTTTTCACTAAGAAAGTCTTTGAAATAGTAAGTCTTCTTTTCCTTTTATCAGAACGGTAATCCTCTAATGAAGTTTTCGCAAACTGATTACTGGAGTTTTCATGACTGTATAGATCACCCGGTGATATTTTTAATTTTCTTTCCTGTTTGAAATGTCAGTGGAGAAAATTACTGACAGAATAACTGTCCACCTAAATATACTCAAGATCATGATTTCCTCCAATCTCTCAACTCATCTCAATGAAACTGGATTCACTTCATGGAATTCATGAAATACGTACATCTGTTTGATGACTTTAGAATCAAACAGTTTATTTGTTTTGTATTGTTGTACAATAAACAAATCAAATGCACTGTCAACATATTTTGCGACTTACTCAAAATATTCTGAAAAAAAAATATCGCAACAAAAACAAATATCTCTTACACCGAACGAGCGAATTTAAGTATTGGCCTTATTTATGTTTGGTCATATATACTTTATATAACATTTTACTTGAATTTATAGCCAGCGAGCTGTAGTAGCTAACCTGCTACGATATATATGCGAAGGGATAATGTGTATAATATTTTACAGACGCCAGTGACCTCTCCCCTATCAAGCAGCATTTTACTCACTGTCTGTTACTATTTCAATTGTATCCGCCATGCAACACTGCCTTTATTATCCTCTCTATTCATGGGTTGGCTTTCATTACCTAAACTAGAACTGATTTTTATCCTTTTGTAAATTGGCTTGGTATGTCTTACTGTAAAATTGTCTACCTCTCCAAACAATGAGAGCAACAAGAGCTACTGCATGTTATGACTCTGGAATGGACCAAAATTTAGATAACTTTTTCGTAATGTTGCATTAAGCGCTCTCGTCATTAGTGCATAATATTATCTTATGATATTTGAAAACACTCATGAAATATCTTTGTTTCCATTTTACTGTCCAAGAGAACGTGACTACCCCTCGTCACTGAGGCTCACAAGCACTGAGTGGTGGTGGAGCCGCCGATCATACTCGCGTTAAGGTTTTGCAATTTCTGAGATGTGTGTCTTTTAATATCTTCCTGTAAGTCAACCGTCCGTGTCAGAGAGAGAGAGAGAGAGAGAGAGAGAGAGAGACAGAGACAGAGACAGAGACAGAAAGACAATCAGACCAAAACAGAGCCAGTCACGGACTGACCTACAAATAGATAGACAGACAGGCAGACAGACAGGAAAGACATTCATCCACGTATTGGGAAATTTTTGCAGCAAGAATAGCCCGAACGAAAGTCTGCGTAGCACCACATCAATCCTTTGCGATTTTACCGCAGACAGTAACGACAATTACTCCGTCTATAAGATGCAAATAGATTGTGTTTTGCCGAGATGTATGGAAGGCTCGGCCCTACAACCTGCCCTCACTGATATATGAGGTCCATCTGCACCCAACCAGAGTAATTCCAGATAAATGGATTTCCGCTCGACAGGCAGCGAGCCGTTCATCATACACACGGAGGCGCGAGTGGCGGGCCTCCCCTTCACCTGGCTCTTTCTTGGCCCGCCGGTGCAAGGACGTGCCTCTCGCCTCGCAAACAAAGTGGTGAATTAACTCCATTGATGGCAGTACCTCTTGCAGGAGATCTGTGAGGTGAAATTGGACAGACCGCTTATCAGTTATTAATTGGCGTCATTACGATGCCACGTGCCTCTGATGAGTATCTGTAATGGTGGATCTTTAGACATGAAGTGTAATTATATCGCCATCACTATCGGCATGTGGAGAGTGTGCCTAGAGTGTTTGTACAATGCAGAGGGAGGAGATGGCGGACCACCCGGTGTGAATATCTTGAGAGTAAGGAGAGTAACAGGAGATTAATGGGAGATGGTGAGCTAAGCACACTAAAGAAAACATGTGCCAGGGACATTAAGATTAAACGGTCTTCAGCAAGAAAAATTAAAGAAAAAGACAAGTTAAAAAAAAAAAAAACATTATATGGAGTGAAAAAAGTGCAGTGTTGTGCGATAAGAAATTAGATGAAATATTTGGCAGAAACTTGGACAAGAACAATGACCACGAAAATAGCGTTAGAAGAGAACAAGACATGAAACACTGCGGCAAAAGTAAGAGGTACAAGATGGTCTGATAAAGGAAAGAAATTGATGGGACGAAAAGCTTGTAACTTGTGTGTGTGGAGCTCTAAATAGACAGAAAAGTGCCCCATTGCTCTCTCTCTCTCTCTCTCTCTCTCTCTCTCTCTCTCTCTCTCTCTCTCTCTCTCTCTCTCTCTCTCTCTCTCTCTCTCTCTCTCTCTCTCTCTCTCTCTCTCTCTCTCTCTCTCTCTCTCTCTCTCTCTCTCTCTCTCTCTCTCTCTCTCTCTCTCTCTCTCTCTCTCTCTCTCTCTCTCTCTCTCTCTCTCTCTCTCTCTCTCTGATATCAATAACAATAATAGATTAAAACAAATTCAGAAAAAAGTATACAAAATCGTCAAACCAAGATGTTGCCAACGCTCGAAACCAGCAAAAAGTGATTGGCTTTGAAACTTACCTGCACACTTCATTGCCTTTCAGCTCTGGACCCATTCGTGGCGCCGCGACCCCCCTGAGGCAGCAGCGTCGCCTCAGAGGTGAAAGGGTGCCATGGAATCTTGGTGTCCAGGAAGTGTAAACATGTAAAGGTGTTCGAGATACATAAGAAAGCAAGTTTAGCGATGAATAGCATTGCCATTAAGAGGGGAGAACAAAATAAGAAAAAAGAAAGAAAAGCAAAGATTTACACTTATAGATGCAGTTTGACATATAATTAATCTAACTAGGAAACAATTTATTTGCTATCCTGGTCTATTATTTCAAATCAGTCTTAGATGCAAGGATTTTCTTACTTTTTCCTGGCATGATTAAAGGTGCGAAGCAAACTTTCATTGAACAGATAGCGCTGAGGTGAATTCACAAGGACATCACTAAAAAGTTCCCGCCCGTCTGAAATGTACCTCGGGGAAAAAGTTATAGTAATACAAAGGCAAACTTACCTCATATCTGATGTTTACGAGAGGTTTAAGAGAACTTTAGTTAAAATTTCTTTTTCAGCAGTATTTTAAAAGATTCCTGTTTAAAAACCCGAAACCAACTTTTGTTATCTAAATGATACTACATAATATATTCATACCAACATGTAAATTTCTTTATTTGAAGTCATGTCTCATCAGATTAAACTCAGCATTTTTTATTTCATTATCACCATCATGCTCGTCAGTAGCTGGCCGGCCGAGGCTGAGGCTGAGGCTGAACCGGAGTGGTTAAAGCGAGGCGAGATTGTCTTCTTTAACTATGGTAATTAGGGGCTCATGGCCTTATAAGTAAGACGTACGACTCATTAATAAGAGCTGCTCCCGCCTTGTTACGGTGCGCGTGTGGGTTACACCTGCGGGAAGGGGGAGTTAGGAGGGGGTTAACGACAGGTAGAAGTAAGGTGAAAGGTGTGGTGGATCGTAGGACCAAATGTAGGAGTGTTAAGTGCTCGCTTTGTCTGCAGCTTATGTGGGTTATGCCTATGTAGGATACATGCACCATAACACGATGTTTATGAAAATAATAAGAAAAAACTAATTTAGTATGAATAATGATACAGATATTTTGTATCTCGTCTCATTAGTCAAATAAATTAATAAAGGTTTTCACGGTAGAAAGAGGAAAATCTATGTACGAGACTTGCATCTCTTTAAGGGCTTAGTTTTCGCTTCCCAAAAGACCACAAATTGCAAGCAGTGGAATCCAAAATCCAACGAGGTCGTTTGCAAAGTTCACAGGCTCAGCGTTCAGCTTATTTTGCATTATCATGTCGTTGCTTAAACTTGGCCAACATAAAATATGCGATTCAAACAATTTTGCTTCTCTCCTCTCACAGCGAGAGTGTAGTAGTACCGCCCTGAGTCACCGCGGCAGCGCCTCTCATGAGATCACTGGCGACGCGACACATTGATCAGTGCTGGTGAGTAATGAGCCCCGAACAAAGGATGCCACTCACGCTCCTGATGACCCTTAATCTTGTTGCTGGCCATCCTCCTCGACAACATTGCCACCGCCACCACCACCACCACCACCACCTACTTGTGTCCACCACACGACGCATCACATTGGGTGACGACCACCACCATAACTTCAAGAAAACAGCATCATTACAGTCATGAAAGCCATTATTCCCATGGTCAACCTGACGTAGACGAATGTACCTAAAGAGATAAACTAAACGAACAATATACCCATACTTCTAAGACAAGTATTGCATGTATCTTGATATTTTCGTGGAAGTGTGTAATTATGTAGTTTACTGTAGAGATGAAGTGGAAAATCATCTGTTTCATGTTCATTGAAGGAAAAGAACACCCAGACTTTTAGACAGCATTCGTATATTCGATTGTCTCTCGGTGACCACTGCTAACCTCTTCAGTGGAAAGAGAAAGAAAATGTGCCGTTTTCTTTTCCACCGGAAATAGCATCTACAAATGTAGGATTTTCTCTCCGTCTTTTTACTTTCAACCTTGAAATTGAATATATTCTTAATTCTTCTTAAATATTTCCTTTTACGAAATTCAATTTAAATAGTTTATTTCTTCATTCTTTATTATATATATATATATATATATATATATATATATATATATATATATATATATATATATATATATATATATATATATATATATTTTTTTTTTTTACCAGCTGTACTTGAAAGAGAATAAAGAAAGTAACCCCGCAACCCACACGCGCAGAATTAAATAGGTGTTATTTCCGTAATAAAGACACAAAAAGGCAAGGCTTCGTGTATGAGGTCGTAGACTTTCTCCCGGCGAACATGATAAAGCGAGTAAGGTTCCTAATTTTGTGGCAGATGAGAATTCAGCATTCCACCTCCTGATATCAGTGAAAAACTTAAATCCTGTTAATTTCAGGGTACGCATCGGCATCAAGTTAGGGATTAGCACGATTTTGTCAGATCAGCTTACGAATTACTGATAATTTTGATCAATTAGGAATTTATTTGAAATCTTCTTTAAACATTATCAAAGGTTCTTTGACTTTGATGATGTTCTCTCTGCAGTCAGAATTCCGCAAAATAACAGAGGATTAGCCCAGGAATATGTCAGTTTTGTTGAATATTGTATTTCCGTAAAGAAAACAACGTAGTAACCTTTCATTCTATGAAAACACCGTCCCGGAGAGAGAAGAGCCGTATCTTCTGCATTCTCCAAAATGCTGGCAGATACCGATGAACGCTGGACGTTATTTGACAAAACAGTGACTAATTTCGAGAAAGGTTGTCTCAATGATCTTTTGTACTACAAAAGAAGAAAACAAAGATTTCCGGAGGTATTTCCAGGACACTCGTATTTACCATTGTTGTCTGAAATAAGAATGGGTCTTTTCAATTGGTTTACTTTTCGTTTTTGCACATCGTGGTCGCGTTTCGTAAGAGGGACAAGCTCAGTGGGCTGATATTTTCTTGGTTTTAGAGATCCTACGTATCGAAAAGACATTTTTCCTTTTTTAGAAATTTTCTTCCATTGCACCTCCGTCCTCAGACATGAGCTTGTAATCATGTTGATATACTACAATATTTCAGTCCACTTATCTGTTATTAAAGTTATAATAATTATTTTCCCACAGACGAAGGAAATTACGATGTAATATCATCAGGGACAGATCAGGCACACTCATCCCCCCACACCCCCAACGAGGTGTCGAGGCCAACCTGCTGACATCACGTCCCGTGCAAGGCGGTCTTTACTGTCCATCATGAAGTCACAAGGGTAAGTCACACTGTTGTGATTCATCTTGTAAAATTGTAATAATAACCACATCCACCACCACCCCACCACCACCACCACCACCACCACCACCACCACCACCACCACCACCACCACCACCACCACCACCACCACCACCACCACCACCACCACACCACCACCACCACCACCACCACCACCACCACCACC
>NW_025541620.1:432500-435000 GCF_017591435.1 Portunus trituberculatus | reverse complement strand
AGTATTGTGTTGGTCATGTGATGATTTGCACAGTGGTATACGTACATTTTCTTGTCTACAAACTATATTGTAGGCTACAGATGTGAGATCAGTTTCTATGGGTTGTGAGTATTCATGGATTTATGCATAAATAAAAATGTATGTAGGTATATAGTGCCCGACAGTTTTAACAATTTAAAGTCTCTGTAGATAGAATTGATGTGATCATAGCGAACTTTGAAAACATAAATCGTAGCAATTTCTTTTGAGTTACAAATAAGTTGCCGGTTAATGTTTTATAAACACCTCTCAATAGAGCTGAACAATAAATAAGCTGATGATACATAAGTTCATAGTAGACTTGAAATAAATAATCTACATTTAAATAGTTTTTCAATTTGTACATTATGACTGTTAAAAAGAAAAAAATCAATTCTACTTCAATAATATGATTTTTCAATTTAAGTTGTTTATCTATATCTATTATCTACTTTCAGAACCCTCCTGTACTGAAAAATTTAGTATATATATATATATATATATATATATATATATATATATATATATATATATATATATATATATATATATATATATATATATATATATATATATATATATATATATATATATATATATATATATATATATATATATATATATAGAGAGAGAGAGAGAGAGAGAGAGAGAGAGAGAGAGAGAGAGAGAGAGAGAGAGAGAGAGAGAGAGAGAGAGAGAGAGAGAGAAATATATAAAGCTGTAATATTTGCCCAGCGTTTTTCATCTGGTTTTATGTGTGTGTGTGTGTGTGTGCCTTTTTTTCTTAAAACATATGTGTGTGCGAGAAGTGTGAGCTGAGTTGGTTCGTGGGTGTTGGTTCCTGAGTCTTTTATGTTTTTATTGGAAGTGTACATAAACTATAATGTTTGACGTGTATGCCTTGTTTGTGTGTCTCTCTCTGTGTGTGTGTGTGTGTGTGTGTGTGTGTGTGTGTGTGTGTGTGTGTGTGTGTGTGTGTGTGTGTGTGTGTTTACGGGAGTGGGTTTAAATGCCAGTGGGTGTTTCATCTTTTTTTTGCAGATTTACATAAAATAATTACATTTGTTATATTTTTCGTACTCTTTTCATCTATTTTCATTTGACACTCTTTTTTTCATCATCAAACTTTTTACTCTCGTTGATTAGGAGTATTTAACATTGCTGACAGTACGAGTAATAACTGATATTTGCTTACATCTGTGTATTGCTGTGTAACTGTTACTCTAATCTATTGCCGTACACCTATTGATACTAGCTGCACGTAGTCATGCTTGCCGCGACGATGAAAATAATGCCGCAGGGAATATGTGGGTTAGTGATGGATGCTGAAGCCTTGTAAATTATGCCATGTATTCTCTCTGGTCGTTCCTCTTCGCTTCTCAGTATCAGCACAAACCAGCTGAAGTCTGTCATCTTGAAAATAAAACTATCTTTTATCACGGAACATTACAAATCCTTGTGCACACAATATTGATTCCACATAATATCTAAGTCATGCCTCGAAGTCATTATCTTCAGAGACGACCTGCAATGTCAACTTATCGCACAGTTACCGAACCCTTCAAGTGACGCCGTTAAGAAGTGCCCTTATGGCTCCCTTCCATGTTATGCTTTGCAGCACTGAAGATATAAGGTGAAATTCTCATATTCATGCATTTCTTTTTCTTTTATTCTTCCCGTTACTGAGGTTCATTGTCTGAGACTTCGTACAAATTTCTTTTTTTTTTTCCTCTTTAACACTCCATATTTGTTCCAGTACCACATAATACATAAAATAGCAATTGCTCTCGTGGTGACGAAACTGCATTCTTTCCTTCTGATGCAAATATAATTGTCATCTACGCATTCTACATGCATTATTCTTTGTGAAAGAAAGTTTTTTTTTCAAATATTTGATATCCATAGTGCAGCATATCTTGATCCATGGTCTTTACTGGGAAGGATTAATTACCAAAATGCTAGCTTTAGTTTTTTATTCCTGGCTCACGAACGTGATGAATAAGTCTTTAGTTTTGTAATCCTTTGAAGATAAGCTCTAATATTTGTGTTTTTTATTATGATTTTCATCATAACATGGTAATCGTTCCTCTCCATTGAATTTTCAGTCTTATTTCTACTTTCTGCACCACTGCTCCTGTGCCACTATTAGACCCAGTGAGGTAAGGCTTCCAATATCATGCCTCGGTGCAGTGGAAGGATTTACTGCTGCACTCTTAAGATTTCTCTCAGTACAACTAACTATTTTCCTTGCAAGACGAGTGTTTATGTCAGTGGTATGGAACACCTTTCATTTATTTTCATTAATCATGATACTGAAATGCCGTACTTTACTTGGGATTGCTTTCTCGCCATCAGAGGCAGGCTGTTTACAAAAGATACCTCAGTCATCAATCGCCTTAAATTCACAACTTTTATACTTCAACATGAAATTGTATTCTGCGACCTATTTCTCTTTTTAGTGACAGAAACACCAAATTCTACT
>NW_025541620.1:417500-420000 GCF_017591435.1 Portunus trituberculatus | reverse complement strand
TTTATGCTCATTCCAACGTGCACAGTAAAAAAAAAAAAAAAGGAGGGGGGCTGCATTCAATACTTGATGTTTTGTTTTTTGACAATTAGCTTTATAATTGTCTCAGAAGTTCGGATTTCATTGTGTTTTGATATAAAATAAAGACAAAAGACCAACGAAAAATGAGCAAATCTCTTATATCATATCCGTGAATTATTTAGTGCTGGCTATTTCATCTTGTCAGTAATTGCATGCTACAACCTTATTGCTATTACATATGGATATTTATGTTAGAAATTACGCCTGAGGAGCAAACACTGTACTGGTTTTGGCGCTTCCTCACCGTGTGTTGATGAATCGCTCGGTCTTACCTCACCTGCTTATTACAGTGCTCGGCTGTCTCGCTGTCAAGGCGAAAGGTCAGCGCAGGTCGATGGCAGCCAGCTTCCAGACGTGTTCTTAATGGTAGTTCTGATGTTGATAATAGTAGTAATGATGAAGGTAGTAGTAGTAGTTGTTGTTGTTGTTGTTGTAGTAGTAGTAGTAGTAGTAGTAGTAGTAGTAGTAGTAGTAGTAGTGGTAGTAGTGGTAGTAGTAGTAGTAGTAGTAGTAGTAGTAGTAGTAGTAGTAGTAGTAGTAGTAGTAGTAGTAGTAATAGTAGTAGTAGTAGTAGTAGTAGTAGTAGTACTAGTAGTAGTTTGTTTCAGTATTCTTCATTCACACAAAAATGTGTACACATACAATATATAAAAGTAAAATAAAAACTTAGAATACATTCCATATAGTAAAAACTACGCCACCGTTAGTAAAGCCAGTGTCGCTCACAGTATCAGCTTTACTCAGTGCACAAAACACCAATCATCATTCTGATCTCTCTTGCATCCAAGATTGTGCTATCATTTTTGTCCCTCATGTAGCACAATTCACGGATTTGCGTACCCGTCCGACTAAGATCATATTGGTCATTCTGTAGCCGACTCCAAATCATGTTTACTACATCACTATTCATATCGTATTTTATATTTTGAGATATCTTGCATTACTCCCTAGCATTGAATGTCTTCCATATAGCCCCATTCTTCCTACAGTTCATATGACCGTCTTGCTTGAAGTTGATATTTGGTTTATAAATGCGATCTCTCGTTTAGCAAACCACGGTTCTGGGGTCATAACATGGACTAAGTAAGGAAGCAGGACGCAATGCGTAGTCCAGGGCAACTTTCATACACGATGCACCGCGACACTTCACGCTCGGTACATCGCCTCCACGCTACCATCATACAAATTTAAAAGCTGACTGCCATAAAAACGAACAATATTTAAAAAACAGATTACTCCTTACGTGTGACAATCCCCCCTAGAAACGAGATATAAATGAGTTATAATGACCATAAAAGTCCGTTACGCATTTAGAGGTATCACATTTAAAAACATTTTTGTTTAAAACATTTCCCAAGTGTATTATTTCCTCCACAGTCTCAATAGTTTTACAATTGATTTCTGCATTAGGAAAATAAGGTTACTTTTTCTCTTACCTTTGAACACTATTAATTTACTTTTCTTTTCATTATACACAATATCATCTCTTGATGCATATTCTTCACAAATACTTATCATTTTATTTAGAGCAAACACACTGGCGCCAGTCCTTTAAGGTCATCAGCAAACCCGAAGGCTCCTGCGTAGATGCTGCCCATGTAGCACCCCACGCCAGAGTCTCGCAATTAGGAGAGCAGTCCGTCTACATAGACACAATACAGTATAGGAGAGATCACCTCCTTGTTTGACGCCATTACTCACACCAAATGTACTGGACAGTGTCTCATTCCATTTCACACATAGTGTTTGTTTTACGTACATGTTTAGCAATAAACGACATGCAAGGGGGCACACATTACGTTCCATTAGTATACCAAATAATTTACAACAATTAACTATATCGAAAGCCTTGCTTGCGTCTAAAGTAAACACGTAAACAATAGTGCAATTAGAAAAACAGTAAGACAGTTTCTCTCACCACAGCTGTACACATAGGAGAGGATGTTCCTTCTTTAAATGCAAATTTGCAGATCATTGGTAAACAGTTTATATTTTTCTTTCATCAATATAATATTATCCAGTACTTTGCTCACCAAAGTACTAAGAGTAATCGCCTTGTAATTTTCACTATTATTGAGATTGGCCCAACGATTTGTAGGGAGTGGCACCATCATCCCTTTGAACAAGCTCTGTGGAGACAAACCGTGTCTCAACATGGATGAAAAAAGCACAGACAGATGTCCATACAGCACATCGCCAGCATGTAGCAGATGGTCTGACTTAAGGTCGCCCTCTCCCTCATGCCTTCCAGGCCTCATTCTCCGCAGTGCTCTGCCCACCTCATCGGGCGTAACCAGGAGTATACTTTCACTTTCACTACTTTGCTTCTGACAAGAAATTGCACTATTAATGCTAGATTTCAAACTATCAATGTCATTTCTATTATATGAGGTATTGTTGTAAGGATCTTCAAACTTTTCTT
>NW_025541620.1:407500-412500 GCF_017591435.1 Portunus trituberculatus | reverse complement strand
ACACACACACACACACACACACACACACACACACACACACACACACACACACACACACACACACACACACACACACACACACACACACACACACACACACAAGCAGGTCAGCATCGAGAGTGTTCGGGGATGTCGAATGGCATGCTGTCATGAATGTCAGCTTTCCCTTTAAACTTCAGCTATACATAGATTATTCTCGCGTCCCTACATCTGCAACCAACTTTGTTACTTCGTTACAAACACGCTTACAGCAGGAAACAAAACTATAAAAGTGTACTGGTGACGATGTAAAGCTATCCGTCTATCTGTTGCTGCTCAACCTGCTTTTTTATCCCTTTGCCTAGAATAATGTATATACTCACTTCCTACACATAAGATATTTCATACTTGAGATCGAGGGAGAACGTTGGATACCGCTGAGCTACAGGTCGGAATGAGAAAAAGGTGCGTTGTTCAACAAACATGGAGTGAAATCCTCCATAGGATATGCAAACAGGAAGGAGACACGACTAGCACGGGAAGGATGCCTACAACGACTTTTCCTCAGAGAACAGCACGCCTTCATCCATCAGACACGTCATGGATATTTTAGCACACCAAAATGTCATGTTGTAGACGAGACACACCTACAACTATCGCAAAGTGAACCTTTACAGAAAAAAATGCTCGCTTCTCGTTACTGACAAGCAATATGTAACTTTTAATTTACCTTGTGCCCTATTTCATCAGACGCATTAGGGCAGTCAGACCTATGAAGGTAACTCCTTCAACGCCTTTCACATCAACCACCTGTCATTTCTTCATTTCTCCAGTGCATCGCTTCTCATTTCAATCACCACTATATCGAGTCTGGGGAACATTTGTCTTCTTATTTAGTCAATATAGTAGCTGAATAAAAAAAGAGGGTCCGTTCTTCATCGTCAACGGTTTTGTTCACCATCATTACTCAAGGAATCTACCACAACCTAAGCTAAATTTCAGGAAACACCCTTATATAAACTTCAAGGGTTCCGACCTGGTCAACATCGTCATCAAAAGGCCCTGAGCCTTGTAATAAGAGGCAGCCTCATCTCGTAATTCGCATATTTCATGAAAGGTCATCGCCAGACATTTCTCATCCGGAACTAAGACACCCTCATCTTTCAGGCAGCGGCTCGGAAATCCTGCTTCACAAAGTTGTTAAGATTCTGTTACCACGAATACCGCTATAGGTGCATATGACTCTAGGCTTTATAATAGGTATTTTCTCCTGTTTCTTTATAAATTTGTATATTTTTCTTTCTACAAATTTGTATTTAAATATAAATATATTGATTTGCCTGGTCATCTATTTATTTTTAGCTCTTGATTCGACTTCTTTCTTCACTTTATTTTTTCACTTAATTTAGTCTTTCCCATGTAGTTCCTTTGAAACCCGCAGGCCGTTAAGTTTCTTTCTCTCTTGTACTGTAACGCCGTTAAGAGTACAGACACTGACTACTGTTATTAGACTTACTCAAGTGTTTAGACTTTAGAGGCTCATGTATCATGTGCTACGAGGAGGGATGCCGAAGAGGATAGGGTGAAGGTGATGTTTGTGAAGGCTGTGCGAAGAGGTCTGGACAATGTGACGCCATAGAGAGAGAGAGAGAGAGAGAGAGAGAGAGAGAGAGAGAGAGAGAGAGAGAGAGAGAGAGAGAGAGAGAGAGAGAGAGAGAGAGAGAGAGAGAGAGAGAGAGAGAGAGAGAGAGAGAGAGAGAGAGAGAGAGAGAGAGAGAGAGAGAGAGAGAGAGAGAGAGAGAGAGAGAGAGAGAGAGAGAGAGAGAGAGAGAGAGATGGACAATGAAAATAACAAAATGGCAAATCAGGCATAGTAAACGAAGACGAGGATAGACAAATGGGTGGATGAAATAAGCTTAGTGGGCTGGCCTGGAGTGGAGGGACTGTTGGTGAAGACAGTGCGCAAGACTAGAGGAGGGAAGCCATTGTCCTGCAGCGGAATTATAATGGCTTATGAAAGTTGTACAAAGGGATGATGATCTTAAATCTTTTATATATTTGTTTCAGTAATAGGTGAGTAGTATAATAGAGCCAATGAACGAAATAGCTCCTTCTTTCAAAACACCCAACTAAGTCTAAATATATGATATCAACTTGACTCGTGGCTGCACCAGAAGCCATGGCCAGCATTTGCGTCATGAATAATTTGGAATTCAGTAAGCAGGCTGTGTTTCATGTTTTATCTCAACACACATCATGACAGGATTTTGTTTTAAGTCCACAATGTTTAATGCTCCTGTCCTCGTCCTCCTGTTTGCCATGAGATATTGTTGCTTTACATTGTTATGTTAATAATGCAGTATATTTACACTTTTCTTTCCAGTTATATGAAAAAAAAGTAATACGCCCGCTCTTGTGTGTAATTCACCTCGGTCACTCGCTGGTCACCCAGCCAGTCTTCCCCATTACGGAGCGAGCTCAGAACTCATAGACCGATCTTCGGGTAGGACTGAGACCACATCAACACACAACACACACCGGGAAAGCGAGGCCACAACCCCTCGAGTTACATCCCGTACCTATTTACTGCTAGGTGAACAGGGGCCACACATTAAGAGGCTTGCCCATTTGCCTCGCCGCTTACCGGGACTCGAACCCGGCCCTCTCGAATGTGAGTCGAGCATGCTAACCACTACACTACGCGGTGTGTGTGTGTGTGTGTGTGTGTGTGTGTGTGTGTGTGTGTGTGTGTGTGTGTGTGTGTGTGTGTGTGTGTGTGTGCATGTATCATCTCTCTCTCTCTCTCTCTCTCTCTCTCTCTCTCTCTCTCTCTCTCTCTCTCTCTCTCTCTCTCTCTCTCTCTCTCTCTCTCTCTCTCTCTCTCTCTCTCTGTGTGCATGTGCCTCTCATCTCTCTCTCTCTCTCTCTCTCTCTCTCTCTCTCTCTCTCTCTCTCTCTCTCTCTCTCTCTCTCTCTCTCTCTCTCTCTCTCTCTCTCTCTCTCTCTCTCTCTCTCTCTCTCTCTCTCTCTCTCTCTCTCTCTCTCTCTCTCTCTCTCTCTCTCTCTCTCTCTCTCTCTCAAGTAAACAATATGAGTAAATAAGAAGATATAAATCAAATGACTTAACTCTCCAAACCTTTAATTCACTCCACACACATGAAAATTGAACAGTCATGTTCTTCTAAAAGGTTAAACAAATAACTCTATGATAATATTAACCCGGTGTTTATTGGTCTAGTATGGATAGTAATTTATTTTCAGTTGGGGTGTGAATCCTTTTTATTTATATTATAATAAAAGTATTACTTTATTTTTTTTTTCATCTTGAAAATATCGTGATTACTGTGTTACACAAATATATATCACAGTCTAAGGAAAAGAGTACAGGAATCGTGGCTTCATGGAGCTCTGAGTGACTACTTCTAATAAAAAAAAAATGTGAAAAAATCGAGTGGGTAAATAAATTAAAACATCACCTTCGTGACTCCAAATATTTGCTGTGTCGCAGGCTGCAGACTGGGAAGCGACGGGATGCTGTATGCTGTTTTGTTGTAATAACATATTTTAGATATATTTAAAAATATATACTCTGAAGTATTTTGTTTCGAAAAATGTATGTATATAAATGATGCCAATTCAGACTAAAAGGATAAAAAATCGAAAGTGATTATTGATATTATTCATGAGCCTAGGCAGCTGTAGTTCTCTTTGAAATGTCATGCGTACATACATGCACCATTCATACACCAGTGCAGTGCGTATATAGATTATTTGCTTTTCTTGTTGAAGCAAAATAATGTATTTATTCGAGTCATTTCATTCAGCATATTTTCATGTCCCTAACACTTACTTTTGCGAACAGAAAGAAGGAGAAAAGTGTTGGGTGTGCAGTGGCTTCCATATTGCCAGCCTGCGGCGTGACAAATATTTGAAGACAGCAGCGCCGTGTCTTTCATTCATTCACCCTTTAACTTTTTCTTTATATATACTGATATATTTAGTCTATCGTCGGCAGACTTTATTATTGATTTCATGTTACATAACTTCTGACTAAAGTTTCCAAATATTATGGAGCTTGTATAGATCCATAACGGAAAATGTCATGTCTGTGAAGAATTAGAAGAGAGTTTAAGATCCATATCCTTTTCTGCTTATCCCAGAATAGTTTCGATGCAAGTTTTTTTTAGCACTCATTTATTTATTCCATAAAGTTATCTTAGATTTTATATATAGATTCCTGTTGTTCACTGTAGTGCGTTTCTCACAGTGACTGTATCAGAAGCAATGACAGTGATATTTTAAAGTGGTACTAATATAAACAGTGCAGTGACGTATGCCAATAAAGACCTTACAAGCTTGTGACACATGTGGTCTACACTGTAACAAGAGTGCCCCTTATGGCTTTGACGAACACTGCGCAGTTTGTTTTTGTTTTATTCTATATTTCAATGTGGAAAACTAAAAATTTGTTTATGAATTATGACAAAAGCTACTATACTGGCAAATAGGATTCAGGAAACTAATTTTAATCACAAGCTCTGTTAATTTTAAACACACACACACACACACACACACACACACACACACACACACACACACACACACACACACACATAGAAACATACACGCGCGCACGGAAACACACTCGTTGTTCCTCTCACCCAAGCGTCAATCCATGACTCACATCCAATTAAACTTGGGGAGGGTTGCTGTGTGTTCTCTCCCTGGCGGAACCCTGTTAAGCTTCTAGTTCTGCAAAGCGTTTTTAACATTAATATAATCTGGGAATTTATTGTCAGAAGGATTAGTAACGCTCTGAATTTTTTCCAACGTTCGATAAAAGTTTGGTGGCTTTAGAGCTTAACCATTTTTCCCTTCTTTTTTCCTCTCGCTGCACGGCGGGCATTAACTTATTAAGCTGTTCTGGAATCTATATTTTCACATAAGTGCCGTACTTCACATTTTTCAATTTTGCATGTTGTCGCCACACGTCATTCATGCAGATCAAAAACATCTGTACG
>NW_025541620.1:375000-390000 GCF_017591435.1 Portunus trituberculatus | reverse complement strand
TATTAGCTCGCTGGAAGTAGGCTTGTATTAATGATGGTGATGATAGTGCGGTATAGTGTTGCGATGATGGGAGAGTTGTGCGTAGTGATGGTGGTTATGGTGATCCTGATGGGTGTGGCAAGAAATGTGTGTCATTGGTGGAACGGGCAGCGGTGGAAGCAACTGTATTGTTAAGGGTTTCTGAAATGTATTTATAAACGTGATAAAATAGCAGTTGTGGGGATGGTAGCGGTAGTACATAGTAGTAGTAGTAGTAGTAGTAGTAGTAGTAGTAGTAGTAGAAGTAGTAGTAGTAGTAGTAATAGTAGTAGTTGATGTTGATGTTGTTATTATTGTTGTTGCTGTTGTTGTAATTGTAGGAGTAGTAGTAATAATAATACCAGTAGTAGTAGTAGTAGTAGTAGTAGTAGTAGTAGTAGTAGTAGTAGTTGTTGTTGTTGTTGTTGTTGTTGTTGTTGTTGTTGTTGTTGTTGTTGTTGTTTTAAGAGTGGTGGTGAAAGTAGTAGTAGTAGTAGTAGTAGTAGTAGTAGTAGTAGTAGTAGTAATACTAGCAGTAGCAACAGTAGTAACAGTAATAGCAATAGTAGTTGTAGCAGTAGTAGTATTAATAGAAGTAGTATTAGCAGCAGCAGTAGTAGTAATAGTAACAGAAGCAACAGTAGTATATATTGGTAATAAACAGTGACGCAAAGGAAAAAATGGGTTTCAGTTATTAGTTTTCTTTTGTTCAGTCTGTAGCACAGCGCAGCAAAGATCGTGGCCCGTGTCGCGGGAGTAACAATGGCAGTAAAAGCAGAAACTTCCGATGTTACTGCGAGAAGAGCAATCGTAGTTATTTTGGTTGCAGGGAATGTTGTACTGGGTGTGAGTCTGATGGTGGTTGTGGTGGTGGCAGTAGTGTTACGTGTAATATATGCTGAGTTTTCGTTCTAATTCCCTTCCTTATCTAAACAACTGATTCGACGCATCACTACAACGGCCTGTGTATGTCGGCACTTCCGGAGGATGCTGTTAGCATCACCTTTACTGAATGTGAAGGATTTTGAGCTTGCTGTAGTGTGGAATTTACGTTTTTTTCTTCTTTTTTTTTACTTATTTCAATTTTTAGTTGCTGCATACTATAGGGATAATGAAAACAAAAAAAAGGAAAAAAAAGACGTCCCCAGACTAATACCTTTAGTGGATGGTTGTCACGCACCGGTACGCCCACGAGTGTCTTCGAAGCACCTCCCTGCGAGCACTCCCGGCACGCACTACCGCATTCACAGCCCCCGGCCCCTCACAATATATCACCTCGCCCTCCACCTCCCCTACCGGCAAATGATCCACACATCACTCTGACCTCCCCCTCCACTGACCACTCTCCCTTCACCTCACACCCACACTCACCATCTCGATCAATCTCAGCTCGCCATGCACACCCCTCTACCATACCACCACCACTGTCTCCACTCCTTCATTTCATTTAAATTTTACAAGCCACATTTACAGACGCAGATACATTCTTTTTGTTGGCCACAATTTACACGCCATAGCTCCTGCATGGCAAGACACACGAAGATGTCCACGTTTGCCAGTTTCATGATTTATAGTCCAACTTTTTAGAATGATTGCTCCCGCTTCTGTATTTTACTGTGTTGCGATCCACACTTTTGCTGCGGGTTAGGCTGATAGAATGGTAGTGTGTGTGTGTCTTCTAGTGGATAAAAAAGGGCACAAGAGTATCATAGGTGTTACATGAAACATGGGGGTCTAGAAGCGTGCTGTTGAAGATTTGGTTGGGACAGCTTTTTTAAAGTATCACAGTTGGTCGTATAGGGAGATATAGCTCTGGCGGCACGGCAGGTGTATATCGCAGGCCTGGCGGTGAAAAATGAGGCCAGAAAAGAAGAGTTCAATGACCGGCGAGTATCCGAATAGGTTTTTATTTTTCGGGTGCGATTTTTGGTCCATAGCGACAGTGAGGCGACTTTTTTAACTGGACATTTGTAGACTGCAACATGTGTCCGGTAGCCCTGCATGTGTCAACAGGGCGCCGTAGGGAATAGGAATGGCGTGCACCGTGGTCAACAAGTGTAACGAGTTCGACAGGTGTGTGGTAGGGTGACAGGTGTGGCGGGGGGAGTTGCGTTTGCCACACACCAGCCAGACTAGGGGGTATACAGTTGTGGGTGGGTGGGTGGTGGGCCGGCGCACTCTTCGTGACCGGAGCGTCGTTTCATCTCATCAAAAAGTCATTATTGGTTCATATTCTTCTTTCTCAGTAATTGTGTCACGTGCAAAGTATTGACCTGGATGCAGCGCGGGATGAATGAAGCGATGCTCGCCCTCGCTTTCGCCTGCCAGTCCATCATCCACCTCCGCTCAATTTTCTTTATACTATTTTCCTTCCTAACTGCGCTGCCACTACCAAACAATTATTAAAGGTAAAGGGCGAGAGAGGGAAGGAATGTGGAGGAGCTGAAAATTGAATGACCGTAAATCAAGTTCAGCTTATGAGGAAGAGTTTTTCTCCCCTTTTCCAGCTGAAATAGATATCTTCATCTTTTATATATTTTTTTTTTACCAGTTAGGTAATAAAATCAATTCTAAAGTACCTCAAAAAATTAGATTTATATTGGCATTTAGAATAGTGCCTTGGGATTGTATTTTTAAATAATTTCTTCGCACAGAAAAGGTATATCCACCGAGATGAATAGTCGGGTTCTCAGTGATTCTTTTTTTCCTCTCCCATCGAAAGAGAACGTTGTTAAGATATCACTAACATCATTAAACAGGCTCCCTCCCGTGGGAAACCCCTAGGACGCATGTTGGAGCAAAATAGAAGTTGTCAAGACACCGAAGCTTTTCGAAAGACGAAATTACTGTAGGAGGGATTATTCTCTCTCTCTCTCTCTCTCTCTCTCTCTCTCTCTCTCTCTCTCTCTCTCTCTCTCTCTCTCTCTCTCTCTCTCTCTCTCTCTCTCTCTCTCTCTCTCTCTCTCTCTCTCTCTCTCTCTCTCTCTCTCTCTCTCTCGTGAATTAAACTACACGAGCTTGTGGTAATGTAAAACGTGCTTATTTCTTTGTTTCACAGTAAGTGCACCATTTATTTATTAAAGACTTTTCTTTGTTTTTTTTTTCAAACAAGAAGTGATTCTTAACTAAATAGCACACAAATATGGGCTATTTTGTGATAATAGACGGAATCATAACCATATATAACTATCACAAAGATTAAGAAATAATGTTTATCCTCTTATAAACACTAAGCTATGTACATCTACAAACAAAAAAAAAACAGATGTAAAAGGAAATCAGCAGTATCAAATTTACACACTACATTGGGAACAAGACGCTATTTCAGACTCGATTTCTAAAGATAATTGCAATGGAGATGTCAAAAGATTACCCTTGAATCTCCTTGCATGCGGCTCAGGAAAGGGCAGGTTACGTAAAATCTTGGCATGCTGCAAAGGAATGGCCAGGTTACATAAATTCGATGTAGAAGTCTACATTGAAAAGAAATCAGGGAAGCAATGAAATGTTTCATCACAAAACGAAGAACTTGTTATATTTTTTTTTTCTTTATTATTTTTGGTGGAAGCACGACCAAGTTACATTAGAACTCCAGAAAGTTTGGTAACCTTTTACATTTAAACAATGGTATGTACACACACACACACACACACACACACACACACACACACACACACACACACACACACACACACACACACACACACACACACACACAAGACATACAGACAGATAGACCAATGAAAAGATGCACATGGCCAGAAAAAGCGAAAACAATGCACAAGGAGGAAAGAAATAAAGGTGGAGTGGAAGGGAGAAGGTGAAAGGGTAAAGCTGGTTGAAGCGTAGGAAGAATACTGAATAAATATGTGAGAGAGAGAGAGAGAGAGAGAGAGAGAGAGAGAGAGAGAGAGAGAGAGAGAGAGAGAGAGAGAGAGAGAAACACACACACACACACTGCTCAAAATAATGAGCACCTCTGGGCCGCTGCTGAAACAAGGATGGTAGCGGTGGTAGCGATGGTAGTGTGAATGTGTGTGTGTGTGTGTGTGTGTGTGTGTGTGTGTGTGTGTGTGTGTGTGTGTGTGTGTGTGTGTGTTCGATCTGGTGCTGGCAGCTGCAGGAAGACGGTGAATGAAATACCGGGCGGCAGACGTTCGCCCACTCTTGCTTCACTCACCCACGCCTGTGTCCACAGCGACCCACATCTGAACACGTGTACACAGCGCACCTTGCAAAACACACACACACAGACACGCCCGGTAGCTCAATGGTTAGAGCGCTGGCTTCACAAGCCAGAGGACCGGGGTTCGATTCCCCGGCCGGGTGGAGATATTTGGGTGTGTCTCCTTTCACGTGTAGCCCCTGTTCATCTATCAGTGAGTAGGTACGGGATGTAAATCGAGGAGTTGTGACCTTGTTGTCCCGGTGTGTGGTGTGTGCCTGGTCTCAGGCCTATCCGAAGATCGGAAATAATGAGCTCTGAGCTCGTTCCGTAGGATAACGTCTGGCTGTCTCGTCAGAGACTGCAGCTGATCAAACAGTGAAACACACACACTACACATCGCGTAGTGTAGTGGTTAGCCCACTCGACTCACAATCGAGAGGGCCGGGTTTGAGTCCCGGGGCGGCGAGGCAAATGGGCAAGCCTCTTAATGTGTGGCCCCTGTTCACCTAGCGTAAATAGGTACAGGATGTAACTCGAGGGGTTGTGGCCTCGCTTTCCCGGTGTGTGGAGTGTGTTGTGGTCTCAGTCCTACCCGAAGATCGGTCTATGAGCTCTGAACTCGCTCCGTAATGGGGAAGACTGGCTGGGTGACCAGCAGACGACCGAGGTGAATTACACACACACACACACACACACACACACACACACACACACACACACACACACACACACACACACACACACACACACACACATACATATTTGAAAAAAATTACGTTTGATAGTATCAAAGGAACCATGAATGTTCGTTGGCAAAACTCTATCAATTTTGAGTAAAAGACTGTTTTTGTCAGTTTATAACGTGTACACACGCCCGCGTACACACACACACACACACACACACACACACACACACACACACACACACACACACACACACACACACACACACACACACACACACACACACACACACACACACACACACACACACACACATACATACATACACACACACACACACACACACACACACACACACACACACACACACACACACAAGTAAGGATTCTCACACTCTTAAGCTCCGTACACAAGTGTTGGTAACCTGATTCCTATTGTACCGGAGTAGAAGTATTAAAGAATCAGAGAAGAGAGAGACACACATTGATGAGTGAGTGCAGGGGGAACGAGGGTCGCGCATAGTAATCGAGAACAACTAATAATCATAAGCCCGTTAAAGAAACACTGCCACTCAGGCCACCGAGGAATAAATCTAATAATTTCTTGGGAAAGATGAAGCGAATATTAGCGAAGTCTGGGAGTAAATTAAACCTTGGGCAAAGTGCAGACAGGACTCGCAAAATGCATGAGCAAGAAGGAAAGGAATGAGAAATTTAAGGAAATTAGCAACAGACGCCGGAGAGAAAACTGCAATCTGAGAAAGGATGTGTTCTATCTTTTTATTTATTTTTTACTCTAGGAATGAAAACGTAGTAAAACAGTTTAAAGAAATTTTATTGTACTGTCATGTCTGCAGATGTACAGAGATGTATACATAAATATGAAACGTGTGTGTGTGTGTGTGTGTGTGTGTGTGTGTGTGTGTGTGTGTGTGTGTGTGTGTGTGTGTGTGTGTGTGTGTGTGTGTGTGTATGTATGTGTAATTCACCTCCTCGGTCGTCTGCTGGTCACCCAGCCAGTCTTCCCCATTACGGAGGGAGCTCAGAGCTGATAGACCGATCTTCGGGTAGAACTGAGACCACATCACACACAACACACACCGGGAAAGCGAGGCGACAACCCCTCGAGTTACATCCCGTACCTATTTACTGCTAGGAGAACAGGGACCACACATTAAGAGGCTTGCCGATTTGCCTCGCCGCTTACCGGGACTCGAACCCGGGCCTCTCGATTGTGAGTCAAGCGTGCTAACCCCTACACTACGCGGTGTGTGTGTGTGTGTGTGTGTGACACACACACACACACACACACACACACACAGAGAGAGAGAGAGAGAGAGAGAGAGAGAGAGAGAGAGAGAGAGAGAGAGAGAGAGAGAGAGAGAGAGAAAGTGGGGTCGGAAAGAGCAAAAAGAAATCATAAGGAAGACTAATGACGAGGGGAGAACATTGGATCAAGAAATAAGAGGGACGCGCAAATGGAAATGTTTAAAGAATAGGAGAGGCAAAACTCACGAGCGTAGGGGACAGATAAAAAAAAAGAGAGAAAAAAATAAAGCACAGTAGACGAAACTATCAATGGGAGATACGAGGACTAAACAAGACAAGGAATACACAACCAGGCCAAAAAGAAGGGAATGAAAAAAGGAAGAAAGAAAAATAGATGATAACGAAGAGAAAGAACAGAAGGAACGTAAGATGAAAAGAATAATACGTTCAAATTAAACTTTTACGGATTTTTAGGAACGAAGATAGAGTAGAATAACAGGAAACAAAGAGGAGTAAAGACTTGTGTGTAAACTTTTGAGAACTAGAAACGAGAGAGAACGATGATACACAATGCTTTCAAGCTTATTTTTTCTTATTTCTTTCTTAGTTAAGAGTGAAGAAAAGGTGTGCAAGATAATAGGAAGAAAGGAGTTATATGTTATTGCGTACAAACTTTGAGAACTAAAAAAACGAAAGATGACAATGGCATACACACACACACACACACACACACACACACACACACACACACACACACAGTGAGTAGGTACGGGATGTAAATCGAGGAGTTGTGACCTTGTTGTCCCGGTGTGTGGTGTGTGCCTGGTCTCAGGCCTATCCCAAGATCGGAAATAATGAGCTCTGAGCTCGTTCCGTAGGGTAACGTCTGGCTGTCTCGTCAGAGACCGCAGCAGATCAAACAGTGAATTACATACACACACACACACACACACACACACACACACACACACACACACACACACACAAAGACAAAGGAAAAAATAGAGATAAAGTAGTAGGGTGACCACCTCTCTGATGCAATAATAAACTCGTAATCTCAATCATCTTTTCCTCTCCCTGGTGAACTCACAAATTCCCTGCATGTTCCATCTTCCTGTGACTTGAACTTTCATGAGGAGAGTGTCAAGATACTGAAACTGTAATTTTTGACTACCACTTTTGATTCTGTTCGAAGACCATCATCTCAGTGGGCTTATTTTTTGTATAATTTTTCGTGCCTCATATATAGACCATAAAAATAAGAATTGTGATGAACACTGTACCAACTCAAGAAATCAGAAGAAACTCGAAAACTAGAGAACAAGAAGAGTTTTCAGGTTATAGTTGAAATTTAGAGATAGTTCTGGTGACATATATGATGTAAAATACCATTGTTCGTTGAGTAAGAGTGACAATTCGTTCATTGAAACAAATTACATTTAGAAAAGCAGGATGGGACGAAATGTGCCCTCATGGGACAAGAATATATACAGGGAGGGTAAAATTGACTGGAGTGTTTTTAAGGAACTGTTTTTAAACTCATTACTAGTGAACTCAAACAATACTCTATGAGGATGGGTAAGAGAGAGAGAGAGAGAGAGAGAGAGAGAGAGAGAGAGAGAGAGAGAGAGAGAGAGAGAGAGAGAGAGAGAGAGAGAGAGAGAGAGAGAGAGAGAGATATATATATATATATATATATATATATATATATATATATATATATATATATATATATATATATATATATATATATATATATATATATATATATATATATATATATATATATATATATATATATATATATATATATATATATATATATATATATATATATATATATATATATATATATATATATATATATATATATATATATATATATATATATATATATATATATATATATATATATATATATATATATATATATATATATATATATATATATATATATATATATTTAACTAATTATTTATTTATTTATTTATTTAAAAGGACATTTGAAAGAAAGATCAAGACGTGATTAAGATAACAGGACATAATTTAACTTCTCGTCAAGGGTGCACTAAGTATGAATGGATGAAGTAATAAGAGAACATAAAAGAACAAATGAAATGCAAAACTGACAGCTGGAAAGAAGTGCAAAAGTGGATCCTGAGTAGCAATATAAATGTGCTAATACTAAAATAAAAGTAAAGAGAATTACATCAAGGTTGACTTTGTGAGATGAAACGTTTGAGAAAGGAGTGTGCAAGGTAAGGAATAATAGATTACGATCCGACTTAACAGTGGAGGAGCAAGAGGAATTGTGGGCACGAGGTAAAAGTTGAGACTCGGGCAAACTCAAGAGGTATTTACGAGTATTAGTCAATGAGAATAAGCTATTGAAAACTCAGAAAGAAATGGATTCGGGGAAAGATTATGAAACCTGATGGAGCTCTTGCATGGATGTTGGCCAAGGCGTAGGACAGTTAAACAGACCCGCACCTCACCTGGTGTTGTTTATTTTCAAACATGGCAGAAGAGATGCAGCACAACCTTTGTAGAGAGCTTTTTGTAGAGATTGCACTTTGCGTGTTTGGACAAGAGCAAGAAGAAGAAAAATACATGTAAAGATTACTTTGAAAATTTGTAGATTATTTTATAGGTGTATGCTAATAGTGATGATGATGATGATGATGATGATAATGATGATGATAGCAATATCTAAAAACTCGCACGTTTTATTTTATCAATCGTAGAAGTCGAAGAGTTCAGTGAAATACTGAACTTATGAAAAGAGAAAGAAAGAAGAAGAAGAAGAAGAAGAAGAAGAAGAGAGAGAGAGAGAGAGAGAGAGAGAGAGAGAGAGAGAGAGAGAGAGAGAGAGAGAGAGAGAGAGAGAGAGAGAGAGAGAGAGAGAGAGAGAGAGAGAGCACATTGGGGGTGATGCAGGAAATATCAGAAAGACATAGATAAATAGTTTAAACAATGTCAGTATTAAAAACCAGACTTGTATTATGAAATTTACCATGTTTGCAGAGTTAGTAATTCAGATTCACTTATTTCAGCAAAATCATAAACTATGACACTGACACAAACCGGAGCACACACGTCACACATCAGCAGTTCACCGGGGACAGCTCACAGCGGCTCCCTTTCAAGTATCACCATCGCCACAACCTAACAGCTAACTTTTATTTGCACTCACCATTGTAACCATTGTAAACCTGAGTCGTGGAACACCATGTGCACTAAACTCCTCGTTCCTCACAACCGCCCCTTATAGTGAAGACCAAGCCACCATAAGGTCCGCTCAGCGAGGCAACTGCGTTCTGCACTCCCTCTCCATTAGTGTGACTTATCTAAACTCTCCTAACCATGACATAACTGCGTTGGAATGGAATGGAACTGTAATAGTCAATGCCTTACTCCCCTCTCATTAACGTTCCGAGGAAACTTGCAGAGTTATTTAAAAGCCACACCCTTCATTATTCCGGGTGTCTCTGAGGAGTGAGATGAGAATTTTGCGTGTTAGGGGGAGTCAGGGAAGCAGCCATCAGGTGCGGGGGCATTCAGGGGGCAGTGAGTGCTGCACAGGAGAGTATGTGCTGTAGTACACAGTGTCAGTAGATCGCTGCACTTGACGTACGTATGCGTATAACGAATTGCACTTAAATAATTGCCTGTGATAACTGATTTCGTGAAACCTACATATTTTCATCTCTCACCTGTCTCTTTCCCGCCTGAGAACGCAGCAGCGTGCCTGTAGCTGTCTTGTACTGGTGCAGAACACGATTTTTCTTCTTTCATAATATTCCCTTTTGTTAACGTTAATTAAGGCATCACAGTGTTCTCTAAATTCATAAATCGAAGCGTGTATTTTACTGCCAATTTTATCATCGCCATTTCCAAGACTTCCCATCTATAGAAATTTCTTTCAGTGATAAGTTTTGGCACAAAGTTTATTTTGCAGATGCAGTAGTCAGTAATTCTCTGAGAGGTTCACAGGGTTCGTGCCACTCACGAGCGAGAGTATTCTCTCCACCCAAGCTTACTAAATACGAGTAAACGCCGCATCAGTTGCCTTTCTGTGATCAATTAATTTACCGAGCTCCGGCAGCTCACGTGTAGCTCACTACACTGTAAGAACCAAGATAGCGAGAATGTCAAATAAATAAATACGAAGATGCACAGTTTCTATCACGGAACGCATGACAAACACCGGAATCATAACAACAATTCCCTTGAAATCAGAACTTGAAGTACGAGCTGACCTGCGGGGAAACATGATTTGTGGTGATTTTAGGATACAATGTTTATAATCTCTCTCTCTCTCTCTCTCTCTCTCTCTCTCTCTCTCTCTCTCTCTCTCTCTCTCTCTCTACAAACCTTCATAATTCAATCTCAACTAAAATTTAGTGTTCCGAAAGTTGCAGCAAATTTAATGTTCGTGATATTTTACCCTTTCCCAACTCTCCCAATCCACCCCCTCCACCACTTTCGCCATCACCACCACCACCTCCGCCACCACCACCACAACCTCCACCACTACGCACATTCCTCTTTTAGAGATTTCTGTGAAACTTTTGCTGTCGCGTTAGACATATCAAAAACTTTTGAGAGTCTGGCACAAAGCTTTGATTTCAAAACTGCCCTCCTACGGTTTCTATCCTTCTCTTTGCAACTTTATCTTAAGTGTCCTTCCCGACCGGTCTATTGCAGCCGTGGTAGACGGACGCCACAGAACGCCTGACTTTTGATCTTTCAAAAAATTTCCGATTGGGACAGAAAATTTAGTAGTTTTCAATGCCTCAAAAACTCAATTTCTTCACCTATCAACTAGACACAACTTTCCAGACAAATATCCTCTCTTCTTCAATGACACTCAACTGTCTCTCTCTTTCACACTAAATATCCTCGGTCTGTTCTTCACTCATAATCTTAACTGGAAACTTCACATCTCATCTCTTGCTGAAAGAGCTTCTATGAAGTTAGGCGTTCTGCGGCGCCTCAGCCAGTTTTTATTCCCCCCTCCAACTGCTAACTCTGTACAAGGGCCTTATCCATCCTTGTATGGAGTTCTCTTCACATGTTTGTGGGGGTTCCACTCATACAGCTTTATTAGATAGGGTGGAATCAAAAGCTTTTCGTCTCATCAACTTTTCTCCTCTGACTGACTGTCTTCAGCCTCTTTCTCATCACCGAAATATTGCATCTTTTTCTATCTTTTATCTGTATTTTCATGGTAAGTGGTCTACTGATTTTGCTAACTGCATGCCTCCTCCCCTCCTCCTGCGGACTCGCTTCACAAGGCTTTCTTCTTCCTCCCATTCTTATTCTGTCCAACCCTCTAATACAAGAGTTAACCAGTATTCTCAATAATTCATACCCTTCACTGGTAAACTATGAAACTCCCTCCCTGCATCTGTAATTCCATCTTCCTACGGCTTAGTTTCTTTTAAAAGAGAGATGTCAAGAGATTTGTCCTTGGCTTTTGGGTGATACTTTTGGATCTTTTAGGGAACCTGCAGTTCCAGTGGGCCTATTTTTTTTAACATTTTGTTGCCCTTGGTAGCCTTCCCTCTTGCATAAAAAAAAGTCTTCACTACAGACACGTTCATCCACGCTGCTTGTTCACCGATCTTCACGATTACCAGCACCATTATCCCGTTTTTCTTATTTTTTAGCCATGCATGTTATTTCATACGCATTTTTCTTTGTCATTGCTATACCCGTTAATTGTTGTTATATAGGTGGTGGTGGTGGTGGTGGTGGTGGTGGTGATGATGATGGTGGTAATCATGGTGGCGGTGGTGGTGGTAGTGGCGGTTCTATTGTTTTTGCTAGTGTTGCTATTAATGTTGTTTTTCTTGTTCTTATTGTTGCAGTCGTCGCTACTGTTGTTGTTGTTGTTGTTGTTGTTGTTGTTGTTGTTGCGTGACGGACTAGTACGTATTGACGGAGCCAGGACACAAATGACTCGTTGTGAACGCTACGGACCATCCATTCCACCCATGCTTTGAGTGGTGAGGCTTCTCTCATTGCTGACTCTCTTCACCGGTCTGTCGGGGCAGATAGCTTCCCATCCTAGGGGTTCGGCAGAGGGCAGTCACAATAAATGGTTTGGGTCGTGGATGGCACCCCACAAAGGAACCGTCACATATTGGCTGGTTAGGTGTATGTGTCGGTGAACTTTTAGGAGTGCGGTCTCTCTACTGCGGCGAGCCAAACTTTTGCACCGCGGGGCAATTTAATCGCGTTGCTCCATGTGTCAGCCCAAGCCAGCGTTCCTCGTTTCCAGGTAGGCTTAGTTCCGAGTATCAGTGTCAGAAATTTTCATGACGGTATGGCTGAAAAGTTAGAATAGTTAGATATGAACACGTAAAGTAAATAAGTAAGTATATTATCAAATATAGATAAATATATAAAAAGTAAGTAAATAAATCATTAACACTTGCTTTCCACGGGTTTTCCTTGAACCAGAGGAAGCTAGCTTTTACCTTTATTAATAATCCTGGAAAAAAAAATCTACTTAACTCTTGTTGCATCTGGATCAAGCGAGGTGGTTTGAGATGTGTCATGCTTTCGTTTTCCTCTCTAAATCAGTTCATATCAGTGAAAGAGTTATAAAACGGAGAGAGAGAGAGAGAGAGAGAGAGAGAGAGAGAGAGAGAGAGAGAGAGAGAGAGAATTATAATGCATGTAAAAAAATAATAAATTATTGATATTATTACAAAATAAGAGATGTAACATTGTGGCGACTAGTGAGTGACTCAAGATTATCAGCTAGAGAAAGAATTATGTGTCGAAGAGTATTGTACTTTATTGTATTTAGAGGCAATGTATTAGTTGCTCCTTCCCATACACCCACACATGCTGCGAGAGGCGCACTGTATCTGTGAGAAACGTTATGGCATTGAGTTACACTCTGGGAGGGTGAGTAATTGGCAGAAACGAAGCAGAACATGGAAGTTGATCCAAGACTTAGAAACGAAATTCAGTGTGAATATATTCAATTAAGGATACCTCAAAATGTGTGGAGGAAAGGAAGAGTAAACTACGTACGTACATTTATTTTCCATCGCCTTCTGCGTCCACTACCTCCATGCTTGACTTTGTGGGTTGAGCTGCACACCTCTTCACGGTGGCCTGGAGTGTCTTGGCAGTGGACTTTGCAGATAACAAGATCACAATTCCGACATATGTGCCCCATGTTTTCACAGCTTGGTGAACACAGGATATAATGAAAGTATTTAAGGTTCAAATATCTTCCTTAATTAATGAAATATTGCAAGGAATTTAAGATTTTACCTAATTAAGAAACCAATGTTTTCTTTCCTGTTAGAAATCATAGATAGTTGAACTGATGCAACAGGAGCTGTATGAAATTTTTCCGTACATTATCTCGTTCACGACAAAAAGTTTTAGATCCATAATCACGAGTACGTACATAAATATGGAGATCATCGATAGATAACAGAAAATAGGTAGTAGAACAGGAGCAGGAGTACAAGTAAATTGTTAACACGTTAACCAGAACAGTAATTATGTATTCCAGCAAAAAGAAAAAAAAAATGCTCGCAAGACTAGTGCAAATGGTGTGATCTGGAAGTAAAGATTTATGTCAGGCTATATTGAATGTTGTCAATATGATATCAATATCCTCTCTCAAGGGTTTCAGGGAAACCCTAGAGAGAGGATGGACAAGGTTTAATTAAGGAAAGTTGCCCACGCGTCACCCTTAGTGGGATCAATACTTTTGATCACATCAAAGATTACGAGCTCAGCGATATCTAAGGATTATTTTTTTTTAAATGAAACTCTTGAGCATTAAAAACTGAAAACAAGATAGAACGTTCTGTTCATATTAGATTAACCTAAGAAACAAAAACTGTCATACAATTAAAACTCATCTAAACTGGAAGTTTGCAATGAAGATTGTGTCTTCATTTCATATAAATAAAACCGTCAAGAATGAAGTTGGAGAGTTTGTACGAAAACTTATGTAGCTTTATCGGATATTAAGACATTCCAATTTTATTTTCGAGGTGTGAGTTGAACACGAAATCAAAGATTCGGTCATGTGAAATTTCATTAATGATTATCGTATAATTTACAAAATAAGAGTAGAAGTATTTACAAAGTTGATAATGGCGACTCAAGATTCATGACCTGTTTCCATCGAACAAAGCATGTAATAGACATTCAAACTCTTCATGGAACCAAGGCGATATAGATGGAAGTCAGTGATTTAACTTACTAATTAAATATCCGTGTCATTTTGTCACTAAGCGCTCGAAAATATTTGAGTGATAGACTCTATTGTACTTTTATGTTTAGTGTAAAATTAAGGCAGATAATTCTCTGGTATGATTGATCACATTGTTAGTAAGCTGAGACACCGATAAACTGCCTTGTTTCTCTAAGATTGTAAAGAAGATAGACTGTTAACAGCTAATCAGGGTGGTGTTGAAAAGACTAAAACTTATTTTGGTTGATGGTCGAGTATTTGGGCTCAGGAGATGCATGACAATGGTTGTCAATAAGATAATCAGTCAGCAAATACACTCAATATCTTTATGAGAGCCTGAAGTCAAACTGTTGCTCGTAGGCTCGAGGGACAGCAGCTGTCGACTCTTGAAGGAGGTTGAATGTAACGTATCAGCAAAAAATGAAAGATAGATATTGATAGACAAAGACGGAGAGTTTAGAACTAAGCAGCGCGTAAGCATCAAAACAATTTCCAAAAACAAAGGAAAGGACGTAACCTGCCAAGGGTTGTGACCAAAGAGGGCACGGGAACTTAGTTAGAAGGAACATCGATAGCAGACACAATGTAATCAAAGGGTGGAAGTGAGGGAATGGTAAACTTAGAAC
>NW_025541620.1:352500-367500 GCF_017591435.1 Portunus trituberculatus | reverse complement strand
ATGGAAATTGAGTTACATTTCAGAGAAGTGGCATATTATTGCCAGAGAGGCACTCGGCTTGTGACACTGTATGTGGAGAGAGAGAGAGAGAGAGAGAGAGAGAGAGAGAGAGAGAGAGAGAGAGAGAGAGAGAGAGAGAGAGAGAGAGAGTTTGTGTGTGTGTTTTAAGGGAGGGCACTATTTTTCCAGAGGCTGTAAGAAACACGTCCACGAACGAAGAGGAATTGTTATCACTTTTATTTCGTTCGTGTTATTGTTGTTGTTGTTTTGTTGTTGTTGTGCTAGCGGTAGTGGCGCCTGTGGTGCTGACCCTAAAGTAGTAGTTGTAATCGGAGGCGTTTTTCATTTTACCATTTCTTTCCCTTTCCAAGTTGATGATTTATGTTTTGAAAATAATGTAGAGTGTTTGTTTGGAAATACGAAACGTCGAATTTTGTGAAATGTTATGATAAGTTGTTACACCAACGACTTGCATCATACAGGAACATAAGTGAGCAGAAAGGAAGAACAAACCAGGAGATGTATTGGTTCTTACAGGGCTGTTTGTAATACGCCTCGCCATTTATAGTACGAGGTGGCAGGGTAATAAAGCTGAGGTTGCTCTCTTCGCTACAGACAATACGAAGGTTACCACGAAGCCCAACGAAAATCTTAGTTCGTTTTGTTGTGCAACAATAAACTGGGCACTTCCTCTTTAAGACTTACACAATGTACTTTGAAAATTATGTTATTTTTCACACTGATCATTCTATATTTGTTTATTCGTTTCTTTGTTTGTGTGTTTGCTCATGTGTTTGTTTAGTAATCCACGCGCTGCTGAAGCTCCGCCATGAGCCATCAAATTAACACCACATTAATCTTCCTTGTCATCTGAAACCAACTTTCCGCCTTTCCATTTCTCTCTCTCTCTCTCTCTCTCTCTCTCTCTCTCTCTCTCTCTCTCTCTCTCTCTCTCACCCACATTGCTTTCATGTCTAATCCAGACAAATGTCATAATATTTTTCGTTTTTTTACGAAACTCATTTAAATCATCTCTTACTGCTACTTTATCTCATCTTTATTATCCTTCAGATTATTTATCTTTTCTCTTTTTTTCAAAAATGTTTTTTCTTATGTTCATCTCAATTATCTCCTTATCCTTCCATTGTTTTTTTTTTCTTTCAAATCTTTTCTTTTCTTTCATTTGATTTCTCTATCCTATCTTTCCACTTTCAGTTTCGTCTTATGAATTTTTTTCATCTTTTATAATTTCTTCGTGACTGCTATATGTATGTACGCCCCTTCGCCTCTTCCTCATCACCATGCATCAGTTTTCTCTTCCACTGCGTTCCGTCCATTTTTCTTCAATATCCACTCTCATGTGTGACAATGTTACGTCATTTGCTCTTATTGATTTAATTTTGTATTTATTCATTTGGTATACCAAAAAAAAATAAATAAATAAAAAAAAAAAAAAAAAAAATATATATATATATATATATATATATATATATATATATATATATATATATATATATATATATATATATATATATATATATATATATATAGAGAGAGAGAGAGAGAGAGAGAGAGAGAGAGAGAGAGAGAGAGAGAGAGAGAGAGAGAGAGAGAGAGAGAGAGAGAGAGAGAGAGAGAGAGAGACAGGAAGGCAGATAGACATGTACAGAGACAGACAGACAGATAAAACAAACATTTATAATAGAACAGGAAGAGGCAGAGAACTAAGAGAAGCTTTCATCTTATCACCTTAGCTGACTTCCATCTCGGTACACTGTCTGCTTCCCTGACTCCTTGACTCCCTCACTTGACGCAGAAAGTCCCTAGGGAAAGTACGAGTAAGGTACGACACACAGCCCCTTCCCATATGGCGTGAGCTCAAGATGCTTAGACAGGATCCGCCTCCGCGATGAGGCCGCTTAGAAAAGGGATTAAGTGGTACGTTGGTGGAGGCTGCCATTCGTGTGCTCCAGCCTTCTCCTGCATTATATGGAGAGGAAGAGTCTCTGGAAAAAGAAGCCAAGATGAAATGGCCCGTCCAATAACAGTTCCAGTAGCTAACCTGCTATTGGGTAAAAAGTAAGTCTTACGAACTGTGGCATTGTCCAAGTGCTTCACGATGCTTTAGCCACAGTGAAAAATGTACAGATCCGCCGTAAGGATGTCAAGAGGGGAACACTATAAACTGAAGACGATGATCTCCGTGCATATGCTTCACACTGAGTGAGTGCATAACGTACAGACGCTCACCCCACCTTGCCTGAAGCACTGCTTGTTGAGGGAAGTGGGAGGGATCATGGAGTGCAGAGAAGACAAGAAGACTTCATGTCAGCGGGCACACTGATACTGCCGCTGTTAAAACAATACTTTCTGTATTTTTCATTTTATAAAGTAGGTAAATAGTAACCTCGGCTTCTGGATTAATAATGTAATGGCAGTGAACTGAAAGCATAAATAGTGCGAGTTTTTACCCCTTTTTAACGCTTCAGCTTCGCTCGGAGTCTCTTGAAAAATCATCATATAATTTTCTCCTGCGTCATAAAACTAATTACAGCTATACATCAGAGGCACGTATGAGCTCTTGTCATTACTACTTGAAAGTCACCTCACGTTTACTTTGACATTTTCTTTTGATATCTACAGCCACTTAGCTCTTGTTCCGCTCCTGCGCTCAACATATCTGTCTACCATACCCATCTTTTTATTTTATCTTTTTCTAATTTTATTATGTTTTATCTACCTTACTGGTTTACTGGTTTGTTTGTTATGTTTCCGTTATTTTTTCATTTATATCAATCTTTGTTACAGTTTGTTTTATCTCCTTGAAATATACGAGCGAGTGTCCTTAGTCTCTATGTACGAGTATACTAAGCACGTAGGTGGCGAGGTTCTCTGCCTTCAGAAAAATAAATAGAAAAATAACTGGGAATTGAAAAGAGAAACGACCAGAGAGATAAAACAGGATGGCAGGGAAGGCTTTCAGTTGACAAATAGATGATGCGAACACCGCAATATTACACCAGGAACATAATCGGACCCAGGGCTAACATTTTCAGTCGCGTCACTCACATCGAGAGGAATCTTGTAAATATTCATGGATCATAAGAGTCGGCTAATTGCAGACAGCGCAGGACACAACAGGTTTCTCTTATTAATTGTACGTACTACCCAATGGTTTGATTTAACTGGCTCTGGAGTTTAAGTATAGTATTAGCTCCATCTAAAAAAAAATGGAAAGCTTGCCACATGAGGGACGTTACCTTGTTAGCGCGAAATATATGAATACATAAATAGATAAAAAGTAAATTATATTGATGGTTAGATTATAAAAATAACATAGCAATACAATTAATGAGATAAATAGATATATGAGTAAAGATATAAAAAATAGAAATTCATTGAAACAAGACAAATAATACAAAAAATACAGCAAACATGACTTGATGCTCTAGGTGTGCATCAGAACTCACTAGATTTAGGTATCAGTTCGTGGTGAAGAAGCAGATTTACGTCTGAAGGACTGAGCGTTATCTTAGTGCCGTAATGCAGTTGCCTCCATCCAGTTCGGTAACTCTGGATCAACACGGTGAAGAAGAAACGCTCACAAAATGCCGCTTTTTCCGTCACTACATAAATAAAGAGAGAGAGAGAGAGAGAGAGAGAGAGAGAGAGAGAGAGAGAGAGAGAGAGAGAGAGAGAGAACATTTACCTCCAAAACATATGAAATAAAGTATACAGTGTGTTAACCGATACACAGTCAATAGGAAGTAAAGGAAATCTGGAATAGAAATACCACACGAAGCCACAAAATCGGAAATAAGATGAAAGCATACACTGTTGTCAGAGCGGCACATTCTCCTTGTGGACGTAAGTTGGAAGCGGTAAGTGACAGACTGTTTAGCGCCAAAATACCTCTGATAACAGTTGTGCATGAGATGATACTCTTTCCCACGTCTTCACCTGTGCAATCCAGCGTGTTCTGAAGTGTTGGTTTATTCATGGTCAGAGATGCGACCCCCATTAGTATTACTAGTATACAATAGGAATTACTATGTTTCTAGATTCAGTAACATTTCACACCAGCTAACAGAACTTCACACAAAAATGCCGTATTATTAAAAACAAAATAAATGTGGTTGTGTTTTGTTTTGTTGTGTTGTTTGTCCTAAGCGTTATCGATCCATCACGCCCATCATCATCCGTCATTCACATCGCCGCCCATAATACTGCTCATCGCGATCCTCAGTCTTTATTGGACAGATACATAGCTTTGGATACATGTGTAAATGAATAGATATACACGTAAAGAAATTATACATGGTAAATAAATATGTGTGTGTGTGTGTGTGTGTGTGTGTGTTAAGAGAGAGAGAGAGAGAGAGAGAGAGAGAGAGAGAGAGAGAGAGAGAGAGAGAGAGAGAGAGAGAGTAGTTATGCGTGTTCTCCAGATGTAATAACTTAATCTAGTGTTTTCATTACGTCCACCTGGAAAATTACTTACACACAAAAAGATGAAATGGACGTTTACAAAGACGTGGAGAAAATGAGATGAATGAGGAGCTTAAGCTGTCATGTTTCATTACCGCCCAACCTGTTGAGCAAGACCTCAACTTTATTATCATCAGTGACTTACTAGACTCCCACGGCACCTGGCGCGCCGCCTTAATCATACCCCAGGCCACCTTGGAGATGAGCCCAACATCAGACCTTTTACTAACCTCTAACCTTTCCGCTTGTTCTGTTTAACTAGGAATTTTCAATCAGTGGGCTTTTTCTGATCATAATCATGCTTCATCATTTTATGTTGTTTTTTTGCAGAAAACATTTTATTCTGTGCATTAACATGCTGGTTTTGCTTACTACAGTATATGATATGGTTTTAATTGAAATATTTTTGGCATTTTATAGGGGCGATGTCATTTCACTTACCTTCTTCCTATTGTTCTTCAATGACCTTCCCAGTGAAATGCATTCTTCTTCTATTCACTGTTACGTTGACTATTTTATCTATTATATCTTAACGTCATTTGCCAGACATCCAGCTCAACACAACATATCCGGCAGAGAAGCCACAGAGGGTATATCTTTTAATTTTTCTCTAATTACTGCAAAGAGGAAGGCAAACCTTCTGTTGTTCAAAGCATCAAATATTAAATTATTTCATCTCTCCACGCGACACAACATTTCAGACTTCTTCAGTGACTGAATGGTTTTCGTTTTTATATTTTACTTTTAATCATTATTTTTATTTCAAGAGCTCCAATGTAAGCGGGGTTTTTTTTTTATCCTTAGTCAATTCCTTAATACGTGTGAAAAAAACCTGACAGGTACAAGAACAATATTAAGCAATAAAAAAACAACTTAATAGATTTACACGTAAAAAAAAAAAAAAAGAAAATTAGATACAAAAAGAAAGCAATAGTAGCAATAGTCAAGACATCATGCTAAAAATGGAAACATTCCCTTTCACTTTCACCAATTTCCTCGCACTTACTGTTTTCAAAGCACGACTTAAATGCTATTCGGGACGATGGACAAAACAGAGAAAAAGTCGCAGTACTCTGTAATTTTTCAAAACTTTGGTCGTTGTGAGAAGACAAAAGAGACTTGCAGAAAGAGGAAATGAAGAAGGAAACTCAAATATTGTCTTGTTAAGCACACGCTTTACCTTTTATGCATTCAGAAGATTTAAATGAAATATATTAGCGCGACGCGTAATTCAAGGCTTGAAATACCACACGTACTACCTACCCATATAATGGTGTTTGGAGAGATAAGTTACTCCTTTTATGAGTAACAAATTATGTTAAATGAACAGGATTCAGTTTTAAGGCCATTATTACTTTTAATATACATAAATGACTTGGATAGTGGAATCAGCAGTGATATCAGGAAATTTGCAGACGACACGAAGATAGGTAGATTGATTAGGTCAGATTCGGATGTCATTGCCTTACAGGCAGATTTGGATAGGATGAAGGAATGGACAGATGAAAGGGAAATGAGGTTCAATATTAAAAAGTGCTGGGTACTGAGCGTAGGTACAAACAATCCACACAATACGTACAAGATAAATAACGAGGCCCTAGAAAGTTCCAAGTATGAGAAAGAGTTAGGAGTCATAGTTAGCTCCGATCTGTCAAAAAAAAAACAATGCATTGAGGCTAGAAATTAGGCAAATACGGTACCAGGATTAATTTTTAGAAGTGTTAAAAGCAGAAGTCCCGAAGTAATACTAAAGTTTTTCTTGACGCTGGTCAGGCCACATCTTGACTATGTGGTACAGTTCTGGGCCCCACATTATAGAAAGGATATAGCTTTGTTGGAGTTAGTGCAAAGGGAGGATGTCTAAAAAAAATACAAGGGATGAGGGATATTCCCTATGCAGTGAGACTGGAAAAACTCAATCTGCATTCCTTAAAGAGACGTAGGTTAAGAGAAGACCTGTGGAAATATTTAAGTGATATAAGTGTTTTAACAAAGAGGACATGAGCGAAATTCTTAGGATTAGTAGCGAGGATAGAATCAGAAATAATGGGTTTAAACTTGAAAAGTTCAGATTTAGGAGAGAAATGGGAAGAAACTGGTTTTCAAACAGAGTGGTTGATGAGTGGAACGGACTCAGTGGTCATGTAGTCAGGGCTGAGTCAGTAAGGAGCTTTAAAAGAAGATTAGATAAGTTCATGTCATGGATGGGAATGATAGATGAAATTAGGTAGCTTTGCTCATACAGGGATTGCCGCGTCTAGGCCTGGCGGCCTTTTGCAGCTTCCCTCTTTTCTTATATTCTTATATAAGAAATGGAGAAAGAGAGAGAGAGAGAGAGAGAGAGAGAGAGAGAGAGAGAGAGAGAGAGAGAGAGAGAGAGAGAGAGAGAGAGAGCAGCTCTGTGTGCCTTATTTTTAAAAGTTTTTTTATGGCCTATAGCGCCTGTAGATAAACTTGAAGAGTATGGAAAGCGCTGTTCAGCTTCCACCCATTAGCGACTCAGGTAATGTTCTTTATAGTGGTACCCATATTAGGGTTCATATCACCACCTAAGCGTATCTTTGGTATGAGGCAATTACCCGTATAGACTGTATGGATCGTCTTCCTCCTGAGTAGAGTTCACATTGCTTCATTCATAGCGTAAAAATCTGTCTGATCTTTTGCTGTGTTTCTTTTGCTCTTTTTATTTTTTGTCTTTTCTTACCATGTATAAAGAGAATCAGATATTCTAAATGTGAAAAGAACACCCTTTTGTTTTAAGAATTTATTTGTTCTTTGTGAAAACAAATAACAAGAGCAATGAATTAAGTAATATACTATTGTATTGCGAATGCCATCTCAGTGGTGTCTATGGCGGCGCTTTGGAATATAGTGGACGTACATATAGTAAATAACCAAGAGAGCACAAAACCCGATGCAGTTTTTGTTATTCTGTCACTCACCGGTGAGTCACAGTCAGCCGCCCTGACTGTGACTCTTTATAGGGGAAAGAACAGGCTGGGGAAGGACGAAGAGTGTCGGCTTACATGAACCAGTCATTCCCTTCAGAAGTGAATGTGGGAAACCAGCAGTAAGAACGTTAATGATCACGTCTGTGCCGCCATCCTCCAGATCAATAACGTTAGACTTGGAATGCAAGAATATAATTATGATTAATTTTCAAGCGATGGCACAACTGCGCTTGAGTCGGAATTACAGGACGTGATGTTTACCTTCCTGGTGACCTACAATAACACACACACACACACACACACACACACACACACACACACACACACACACACACACACACACACACACACACACACACACACACACACACACACACACACACACACACACACACACACACACACACACACACACACACATGTGTTATGTATCCCCATACAGTCTTTATGTTAGTGCTCTTGTTCCCATCACTGAATGGATGCAGTTTCCGTGTGTGAAGTAGAATATTTCAGTACCGGACATTTACCCTTTGACCAGGGACTGTGTGTATCGCGTGGAGGGGAGGGAGGGGGGGATGTTGTTTCAAGTTGCTCTTTCATTTGTGTTACACAGATGGACATGGCAATCCTCGGCAATCCACTGTCATCGGCAGGATGAAAAGAAACGGTGCGCGGCAGGAAGGAGAGGCTCCACTTTTCCCCCATCATTCCACTGCTTCCATCTCGCTCTCTCTGCTTTCACAGCCTCCCGCGAGCGCCCAGTTGAACTCCATGTGATGAAAGTTAATGTGTAGGGTTGGAATGTGGTGACGGAGGTGGGTTGGGGGTTGGCGAAGGTCTATTTTTAACCATCCCAAGAGGATGGGCAACAAAGAAACCCATTTCGAGAATCATCTCCCCCCCGGCGTGTGGTAGTGACGGCAGGCGTGACCGTCTTATACTCTCCTGCTGTAGCGTCCTGCTGCCGGACGCCCTTCACCAACTGTTGCACCAATGATAGACTGGGAGTTGGATTTTTTCTATGAGAAGTTCGCTTGATTCACTAAAGTGATGGTGATAGTTATCATGATTGTGCATGGACGCTGAGGAAAAGAGGAACACCATAGGTGTGTGTGTGTGTGTGTCTGTGTGTGTGTGTGTGTGTGTGTGTGTGTGTGTGTGTGTGTGTGTGTGTGTGTGTGTGTGTGTTGTTGTTGTTGTTGTTGTTGTTGTTGTTGACTTTACCTGGGAAAGGGAGACTGTTGTAGTGTAAAGATTACATTTTTTTTTCATTTTAGGAGCAGAAGGGTTGTGGTGCTTGTTACTGGTTAAAGTGCGACGATGCTGAAGTTGTTAGTGAGAAAGGACGGGGAAGGGAAGGGTGGCGGTGCAGTAAAGTCCGTGCATGTTGTGGAGGACACTCACACAAGTCTAGATAAACACTTTGCTATAGCTTTTCCATAGTCTCTTTATTTTACCATGGCAATAAAAAAATTCAGCACACCTCCGTCTTTACTAAAAAGGTTTCTTGTTCTTAGTGAAATCAAATTATGATCAAACGTAGAGCATGCCCAGCACCACAACGCACCGTGCGCTGTGTGGCCCTTGGCGGTGGAATTCAACTTAGATATCGAAGATCTTAGAACTTTGACAAACAATACTAAAGGTTCGCTCATCTAACTAAAGATTTGTGGGGGTATTAGACTTATATATATATATATATATATATATATATATATATATATATATATATATATATATATATATATATATATATATATATATATATGTATACACTGTATATGTATATTTATTTATTTATTTATGTATATAACACTATATTTTTATATATTCATATATTCATTTATTGATATTTATGTGTTACATATAGTATATATAGATCTTTAAGTAATACAGGATAAGATGTATTATTAGAAAGTGAAGAGACGTGAGAGGAGGGAGCGTGGAGGGAAGGGAAGAGAGTGGCGTCGTTGAGTGGTGGGCGAGGAGGGAGAAGGAGGGGAAGGCTTGGTGGTGTCTCAGGTGAGCTTATTATCTCCTGCGTCATAGACCCAATATTTATTATTATATATTTGCAACAATATTCTTGTTTTCGTTATATACAGTGCCGCTGCTTATTGGATCTCTGATGTATTACTTCAATACACTGTGTAGGACGTGCGTGCACCACAGTAAGGCTTGTCCTCATATTGTCTGGGTAACAAGGTAACAAGGTAAAAAGGGAACCATCTTTGGCCTTCCCCAGGAGTGGCAGAGGAGGAGGTGCTGGGATGTGGCGTGGCACCAGTACCCAAATACTGTTATCATCTCTTCTGATTTGTGAACCTTGTTGGTGTGTTGATATTCAGGCTTTTCCCTGCAGCCATAAACCAGCCTTAAGAATGTCTTTTCCGACTTGTCCCAGCCCCACGCACCGCCACAGTAAATCAGTTTCTCTATCGCCACCATCTCCACTCTTCCTCCCCCCATTCCTTCCCTCACAACCTCATCCGCCCCGCCCTCCCCAGCCATTCCGCCATCTAGACACGCGTCTGCCGACTAGTTTTCCGTCTATTAACAGTAGTGACCAGCCTGTCTTTGAGGTCAAGGTGAATAACGTATTTTGACATGAGACAGTATCGATATCGTGTACAAGCTTCGTTAGCTGATAGAAGGTTTACAAAGTTTCAGGTTATTGTGGAGCACCGGGGTGTGGCTGGCGGCCGCACGATACGCTCCTGTCGCCTGGAGTGGGAAATAACATTAAAAACTTTGGCCCATGATAATTAAATCATGATGTTTATATAAGACATTTGATAATACCGGAAGAATTTGATGAAGGATGTACAATTTACTGGAATGATCATCGGGTCATCTGCGTACGATATTTTTCCCGACCTCGAGCTGTATTTGCCAACATCTGCTCAGTGTGTCTCTAGCTAGAGATAGTATCAGACGTGAGTGTAGTGACGTGCTGTTTCCAGCAAGTTGCACAACTTTCTTTGGTTATGAGAAAGATAAGCAGAGGCTCTATAATAATTCTGAAAACGAGTTATTGGACTTAGTTGACTGCATAGTGATTGATGCGTTGGAATATTGGGTGCACGCGGTAATAGTTAGGATTGCCGGGAGTACAGGTACACGGGTTACCTGAGGCCTGAAAGTGCGCCCGTGACCTGTCAGCCGAACAGCAGCTTTGCACCTAGAGGATTAACTGGAATATTGCATGCAGCCCTGCCATCCAGAAATACAAGGTAACACCTCCACTTAAATAAGTCCACCACCACCTCCGTCGCAGCCACTGTTACCGCTGCGCAGCGCTAAACCACCACTTCCTAGTTGTACTTCGCTTTGACGCTTTTCGGAAATACGTCGGAAGTACCGGTGTTGACTCCAGCATCATGTGGATCTTGATCCACCACAGACAAGGTCTCGGTGGGAGACTGGAACACATGCAGGGGCGTGGGGATGCATGCCCCGAGGTTCTGTCAAATGACGGGCGCTGCATACTTTGCCGCGCAACGGTTGTTACGATTAAATTACAATAACTGATCAAAGAAAAGGTACAACTGCAACCCTGGTGTGTTAGTTGTGGCGGTAGTGGTGGTAGGTACCCATCCTCCTTTTTCGTGTGTACATGTAATTACGTAGTTGTATACAGGGCTTGAACCATGCTCGTGTGGGTCTGTCTTCTGGTGTGTCTGTGTGTGGGTGGTTGGGTGTGTGGGTGTGGAGACATTATTGAAATTGACGATGCAGTTCAAGGTTCAAGTAACTCACAAACCTTCGTGCTAGTGTTCGTTTATGAAACGCACTGGCAGACATACACATTCAGACACACCGCAGCCAACACACCACCTATACTGCTTGGGCCGAAAACGCTTAATATAGTTATTTTCAACATCCCTTTCAGGCCTCACCACCATGCCTCTCCCGCGCCTTTCCCGTACATTACACTCTCGCTACTCCCACCTAATTTTATTTATTTTCTTCCTCCTCTGAACAAATACGAAATGCTTCACGAAAACTGGCTCCTCATGATACGCCTTGTGCGCTTTTTGCAGCTTGTTTTTATTATTGTTTGTACTTAACTAGATGCTGTGTTGTATCACGTGTACGCCCATTCATACACACTCGCTCAGCAATTCTCGTCAGTGCCTATACTCTCACCACATCTTCCTTACACCTATTCACTTTATTCATGTAATATTTCCCCCCCTCCCTCCCCCCCTCTCTCTCTCTCTCTCTCTCTCTCTCTCTCTCTCTCTCTCTCATTGTTCTTGTCAGTTTTGTATTATCCCGGCTATCATCGTCTTCCATCATCACTGACACTCGCCGTTCTTCCTATTCTTCCATTCCATTCCCTCCTTCATTCTTCGCACCACGTGAGGCATTCTTTCGATATCCATCCCCTCGTCCTCTCATCCCTCATCCTTTGGCGTAGTCGGTCTTGAGGACGCCGCTAGAGGAGTGAAGGAGAGCAATTTCATAGGTCACTTGGTGTTTACGGGGTCATGCCGCGTCGAGGAGTGACGGTGATGTGTGCTGGAGGGAAGGAGGAAACCGCACCACCGCACTGGGTTGAGGTGGCTGGGTTTGGCTGGTGGGGCGTGTCGTCAACATGGAGGTTGTCACTTTATGGATCCTGTCATTTTATGCGGTGGTGGTGGTGTTGCCAGGTTCGTGTGGAGAGTGAATGAATGGTGTGTGTGGGACTATGAAGATGAAAGATGCAGTTGGAAGGAAGGTTTCGCCTACATTAATAAATGAAGGAAAGTTGAACAAATGCGTAAGACGTTGCCAATGGGAGGGAAAGCCGGATACTGAAGGGGTGATTGAAGGAAGAAGGCTTGGTGGTGGGGGGATAAGTGCTTAACAAGTGGATATCTTGTTTCCATCAACAGAATGTTAATATATGCCGCGCCCTCCGTGGCGGGGCATGCAAGTGGTGGGCTCAGCGCTGACGACTTAATGGCCAAGCCGGTGACTAGGAGGGAGTGGTAATAAATATCGTGTTACATCAGCCACTCGCGATGGGTTTTCTTCATAGATAACCACCAGCTTTCTGACGCATGCTGGAACAACACAGGAGATTCTCTGCGGAAAAGGAACTCGTAAATTATTAGTATGCAGTAAAATGTGGAGTCTGAGAACTATACTTTGGTTTTTAGGAATTTTTTTTTTTTTTCGAGATATGGAAAAGTGACGATATTTTTTAAATTTTTGTACTAGAGGGAACGGCAGAAAAAACAGAGCTCGCTCACATTGCCCCTTTCTTCAAAATTATTGGAAATAAGAGATCCGAGAGAGGGAAGTAGGAGTAAAAGTGAAGATATAGGTTGTCTTGCATTACCAATACTGACAAAATTAAAGTGACAGTAAGTGGAGAGGAGTTGTGCAGTTTGGTTGTGTGAAGCAAGTAAACATACAGTTAGCAAGTTCGGGAGGTTTTAGCCATATAAATAACGATAGTATGTAGTAAGACATGCAAAAATGAAACGTGAGGAAAGTTCCTCAAAGGGAGAAATTAATGAGTGAACGGCATGTACCAGCAAAGTTTTTGTTTTTAATGAATGAAAACACTAGAAAGTCAGTCTCTCTCTCTCTCTCTCTCTCTCTCTCTCTCTCTCTCTCTCTCTCTCTCTCTCTCTCTCTCTCTCTCTCTCTCTAAGTGAGCAAAAATGTTAGGATTCCATCCCAGACGGAACTTCACACTTTTTCAGTGAAGGAGAAGGTAGCTGGTCTGGGACGATTAGGGAGCTTCGCTGTGTCTTCCCTGGCTGGGCAGCAGTCAAGTGTGGGAGGGTTTATAGGGGGGGCCTGTCTGTGAGCAAGAGGGTTTAAGAGGTGACAGGCAAAGCCAGTACTACTGTTGAGATAAAGAAAGCGACTAGTTCCTTTCCTCCAGGCGTGGCCGTAGGTAAGGAGTTGTTTTTTTATTCTAGTTTCCTGTTTGTTTACAATTGTTACATAATGGCTTGTGTGGATATTTTAAAATTGATTAATGTATGACTCGTATCTAACTGGCGCGGCGATACATACTCACCTCCATCCTTTGTTCAAAATCATGAATAGTAAATGTGTAGCAAGCATCAACACACGGAACATGATCAGGTTTCGAATGAACTTTCCCCACAGCAAACATTTGCGTACGCCACGCATTCGACCTCCTCCTCCCCCTCCCCCTCTATCTCTTACTCTTGTTGCCACCCGTGTTATTCTTTGTATGCTGAAAACTTCGTCAACTCTGTCACGAACATTCGAATATGTTCGCGAACGTATAACTACAAGCGCCTTCTCTTTTTTTTTTCTTTTAATAAATGCAGCGGGTGAAGGCAGTTTGTAAGCTGTTTGTTGCTGCTACAGCTGCTACTACTGCTACTACTACCGTTGGTGTTGTTACCATTACTGTTGCTACCACAGTTACTTTTTGTTATTGTTACTATTACTATTACTCCTACCACCGATATAATTGTGACTGCTTCTTCAATTCGTATCCTGAGATTATCATATGGCCCCTCAACCAAGTAGTCCTGTCGGCGTAGTAATGGCGGCAGTGGCGGCAGTGTCTTGTCGCTCAGATTGAGGTGCGAGGCGCCAGGTGGTGCAGACCGGCCTCCGCACCAGGCCGGCAGTAAAACACGACATTGGTTGTTATTACTTGTTTCCGTCCATTGGAAATTGTGGGCTTTAGAACAAAGTTGATAAATCGACTAAAGTTACTCCGTTCAAATCAATCTTATACTTTTTGTCTCGCTTGAAAACTTAATATTTTTAGTAAGCATGTAGTTGTACGGGAGGGACTAACTCGAATATTTAACCATCTGCATGCGTTTATGTCGGTATTGAGAAAAAGAATTTGAATCAAAGTAAAAGGAGGTCTTAGTGCCGGATGTAAGACAAATGGTGAGGGTGTAGAGAGGAAGGGCTGAGCCTTTTTCTTGCCAGCGACTTCCTCACCCTCCGTTCCTTACCGCCCGCACTCTCTCTCTCTCTCTCTCTCTCTCTCTCTCTCTCTCTCTCTCTCTCTCTCTCTCTCTCTCTCTCTCTCTCTCTCTCTCTCTCTCTCTCTCTCTCTCTCTCTCTCCATCCCACTATTCTACGCAAGGATTGCCTTACATAATGTCTGAAATGAGCCTGTCGGGATGACTGTTGAGACGCAGCCTCGTGGTTATGTATTTTGTCTCCAAGGCAGCGAAAAGTTCACCGGAGACGGAATTACTCCATGATAACACCAGACCAGTTTTTACTTCCCTGTGAGCACCTCTTGTTTTTGTCGTCAGGGGCATTATGGGACGGGGTGAGGCGAGACGGAGGAACAGTTTCAAATTTTGACGCTTTCCTCTAGAACTCTAGTGGCATCTCGTGCTTAGTGGTGGAGTTGGGCTCCTCGGAAGGCGGACGCCGCTCATCTTGCTTGGGTTCATAGACAGGAAGCATTATGTAGTGTGCTTGTGTCGTGAGGGAGAACAAAAGCTAAGGGTCGCCCGGAGTATGGAGGATGGAAACATTTTCCTGTGTTGCTGACCTTGTGTTTGTCAAAGGAACCGCTGTTCTGGCGGCCCAGGGATGCACGTACTTA
>NW_025541620.1:345000-347500 GCF_017591435.1 Portunus trituberculatus | reverse complement strand
GTATAAACAATCATTATTTTTTGCAGCGATTACTTACGTAATTCACATTTCCAGGGTTAACTTTTTCGTTTGGAGGATAAGTAACTCTTGATCAGCAACTCCACCGCTCATTATTGGTCTCCATATATGGCTGTCACCGGGGCAGTGTTGCCACATTATTATTGTCAACCATGTCAGGCAAACAATAATTGTTGAAGCGGAGAGACATGTGGTGCAGGCGTGATGGAAGGTATAAATGTATTATCAGAATGACCTTTTGTTATGGGGGACCACTGCAGTACAAAACAAATATTGAAAGAGACTGATCTATACATACCCAGAGCCAAAGGGCAAGTTTTGTCCTTGATGTTGGTTTCTGCATTTAATATCACCTCAAGAGTACTTCATCACAGATGAAGTTTTTGGGTAAAATCTGAAATAGATGTTACAACAATTGTTCTGGGGCCGTACTAGATAACAGTGTTAAGCAGATGTGGCCCAACACACATTATTTTAGATGTGTTATTCATATATCAAGGTATTTATATCTCATTCTTAATTTCAAGATGTTTTCAAGAACATAACTTTAAACGGCTCGCCTTAAGACAATTACGAGCGCAGTGGATCGTGTAAACAGTGTTATTGTGTTGCTTTGAATTGCTTCACATTGGTTAAAACTTCGCACCGCCCATGATGAGAACACTGGTCTCATTCCTAGCACTTCCAGCAGCAGTGTTGTCTAATGACCCTCAGTTTTATTGTTCATGCCAACGCGTCGTTAAACTTTCATTTTCTCTCTGCCATTCATGTAAGAGTTCCCTATAAGTCGAGCATAAATAAGGAACTTGTGGTATGTAGAGAGTTGTTCTTTAAAAGAAATTTTATTTCATGAGACCACGTCTCGGGTACGTTCTTGTGGTGTATTTCTTCGAGGTTGCTTGGTTATACTGTCAATGTGTGCGGATGTTGGAAGAAATTATTGTCCAACGATTAGTAATATGTTTATCGTACTTAGGCATTTATAGATGAATTAAAGATTGATAATATAACACGATCTTACACTAGAAAAGTAAAAAAAAATATGTAACTAAATAAACTGCCGTTATTCGTGTTGAACAGACCAGCCTGGCCTTGTATATGTATGTGTGTGTACGTCTTCAACAACAGTGTCTGTGGCAAATACTGTTCGGTGCATCCATTTGAACCTGACCAAGTTTTATGATATTGTATCTTACATTGAAGAAGAGTTATTATTTCCAGCCAACATTGTTTTCAAATCGTTTCATGAATCTGTATCACTGGCCTCGTGTTGGTCATGAACTCGGCTCAGTGCATCGCTTGTGTTTGTCAGAATTTATTGCGTGGGTATGTTTATTGTTCTGCGAAAGCTATGGTTTTGACTTCGTAATACAGTAAATGAGGTGATGACACACAAGCTTAGAGAGAGAGAGAGAGAGAGAGAGAGAGAGAGAGAGAGAGAGAGAGAGAGAATGGAGGGATTGTAACAGTATGCATGGTCATGTTTTGATTGGTTAGTTTTATCTACATGTACAGTATATGCAAGTACATGTAAAGAAAAAAAATCCTATATATTATTCACATTTTCATTCAGAAGTAATATGGCAATATAAAGCTGCACATTTAGATATATCATTAACTGAAACACACGAGTGGAAAGGTAGATTTGACATGTAAGGAAGTAAGTGGTGCTTCAGCCTGAGTTTCCCTCACCTCTCCTCTCTTATTGCTTTGGTTCAAGTAAGAAATGAAATAGGGGATTTGAACCTCGAAACTTGTCCACTGTAGGTGATTTAAATATGTCCCTGCTTCAGTCTGAGTGTCCCTAACGCCATTCCAACTCTTGTTTGTTTAACTATAAATTAGAGTAAAACTAAGAGGCTCGAACCATGAACCTTGTCCATTGTAGGCGATTGCGCCGATCATTCAGCCACTCGCCTTGCTATTGCGCTTCACAATGGTGGCAACTGAGCCCAAGTTTGCAATTAGCTGTGTGCTTAGTGTGTGCAGGTATATCCATTATAGTGAACAGGAGGTAAACAATATGCTAATGATGTGATATTAAGATAAATACTCAGTGAATGAAGCAGTTATCTTCCACACCTGTTGTCTGTCCTTCTTCCACTTTCCCTCGCCCGTCACCTCCAGCCGCCTGTGCTGCACTCGACGCCACCTCAATGTCACTTTACCACCAATGCGAAACACTTCACCTTGTGAAATTTGGGCCGTGAGAGAGAGAGAGAGAGAGAGAGAGAGAGAGAGAGAGAGAGAGAGAGAGAGAAATTGTTTGTGGCTGTTCTGGATCATTTTTTTCTTCTTTGTTCATGAAAGAGACGTTGCAAATTGATAAATCCACAACAATATAAAACAAGAGTGGGGAGATGAAAGCAAGTCTCTTTCCGACGCGACTTTATACCTCTCTTTTGAAGAAGCCCACCCATTGTTGAAGGCTAGCACAATGTATGAAGACAGACTGTCCCAGAGTTAGCCGGTAAAAGGAATG
>NW_025541620.1:317500-340000 GCF_017591435.1 Portunus trituberculatus | reverse complement strand
AGAAGTTGGAGGAGGAGGTGAAAAGAAACAGAGGCGGAGAAGTGAGTTTATTCCCGACTAGTTTCGTTATATGCTTCTTCAGAGGAACTGAATTAATACTATTGTTGTTGTTGTTGTTGTTATTATTATTATTATTATTATTATTATTATTATTATTATTATTATTATTGTCACTATTATCCATTTATTAGTTTTACTTTTACTGTTAGCATTTACAAAATCAACAAACAAAACTGTGATCTTGACGGCGACGACGATGATAATGACAAAAACATCACTAATAGTTAAGCGTTAAACATTGTCGTTACCGCCGTTGTCATCATCATCATCATCATCCTTGCTACGGAGACGATGGGTATTTGTAATCAAACTCAGTCCATGCAAGTGTTGGCCATCAGTTTGGATCGCGTGACAGGCGCGCCTCGAGGTGAGACGGGATAGCTAATGTGCTGATTTTCTCTTGTCATTATTATTATTATTATTATTATTATTATTATTATTATTATTATCATCATCAATTATTACCTATTACTATTATTTTTATTATCATTATTGTTGTTTTTATTATTATTAACATTATATGCTACATGTATTTATGTATCTATTTTATTTAATCATCATCGCTTTCGTCATTGTCACAGAATGGTATTTATTTATTTGGTGTTTTTTTCTTTTCTTTGTAAATTTTTTTATTGTTCTAGTACAGGGTTCCATTCCTTTACATCCCAATTATTGTTTTACATGCCTCGTGTTTTCCTCGTTTGGTTCATTCCCAGCGTAGCGGCGTAGCATTTCAGTGGCGGTGGTATTGTTGCAGCTGCTCGGTCTCTTTGTCTTCTGTTCAGTGTCTCTGTATCGCCTCCAGGCTCATTTGCATGCTGAGCTTGATTTCTCTCTCTCTCTCTCTCTCTCTCTCTCTCTCTCTCTCTCTCTCTCTCTCTCTCGATAATTGCATTTCATGTCGTCCAGTGCAAAGGTTCAAAGTTCATTCCCATTTTACGCTTCACATGTCGCGAGGAACGGACGGCAAGTCTGAATCTGTTACGGCAGAAGAACCGATTTTGATGCAAACTGGATGATTGCAACGAAAAATAAATAAAACAAAAATCACTGATTGCGAGGCGAATGCTAAAGACAAAGGCACGTATTAAAAAAAAACTGTTGGACGTATTATATCGAATACTTTTTAACAGGATCGAATAGGAGTTATTGGTATGTTCAAAGGTGTTTTCGCAATTTTAGTGGCAGTTTAACGATGTTGTTGCGCCATCAGCGGGGAAAAATAAAAACATCGAGGAAAACACGAGGAATCATTTCTGTGGTGGTGTTTGAAAAGAAAATGGAGAAAACAAAAACAACCTTATGAGAACCACAAACGCTTGAAAATGCTGGATCCCCCAAAATTTGCATGAATAAAGATAACAAATTTGTTCGAGTTTTTTTTTTCATAAGCAATAGGCTAAACTTTCCGTCACGAAACTCAACACCATAAACTTAAAAACAAATTCGATTAATGCCGAGAACTAAATATCTGCTGCGGAATTCCTACAACATTCTGACGATTTGAATTTCGTTTACTTGGAGATGTTAAATGCTGGCGACCTAGTTCCCTTCTTGCCTCTCTCTCTCTCTCTCTCTCTCTCTCTCTCTCTCTCTCTCTCTCTCTCTCTCTCTCTCTCTCTCTCTCTCTCTCTCTCTCACCAGGTGGCTTTATGCAAAACCTTTCCGTGCCTTTAATGGTTATATAAAGATGTGTGTGTGTGTGTGTGTGTGTGTGTGTGTGTGTGTGCTCGCACGTGTGTTGTAAATCGATGCACTGAACTATATTTCAATTTAACGTTATCTGAAGGACGGAGTGTGTTCTCAATTTTATTTCACTTCACGACAATGATTACGGGTGTTTAATTATTCAGTAACTAACGGAACAAAGAAAATCACGGAACACACTCCACTATAAGACACCCTGCGATGCAAAGAGGAAGAGAGAAGGAAGAGGCGTGCGTGTTTACGAGCCATTAAAGTAAGAGAAGAGAAGGAAGGAAATAAAAGGGATAAAAACGAAAGTTAGGATGTGTTGCCATGGGTGTAGATGGAAGGCTGCGGGGCGAGGCGAGGTGGTTAGAGGATCGCGTGGAAGGGAAGGTAGCGAGTGAGTGCTTCCTCGTATTCCTTCCAGTCTTCGCGAGGAGGCTGGAAAAGGATACGAGGAAACAGAGAAGTAAATATGTCCGTGGAATAAAAGTGTGAGTATTTATAGCTGCGAAAGAAGGCTATAAAAATGGAGCTTGGAAAAGAGCAAGACAATGGAAGGGAAGAAAGAGATGAAGGATAATGCGTGAGAAATTAATATACAAGTCATGTACCTGAAATTAAGGAAAAAATTACCCCAACTTTTTTTTTGTCCGCAGTGGAATATTTTCCCTTTGAATATTAAACCGAGCGTATTCATGCAGGTTTTAGGAAAGGAGGAGAGGGAACAGGTAAATTACTGTCGTCCCCATTATCATGCAAATCAGCAGATGGAAATAAGTGTAAATGTTTTGGGACGCGAATAAAACTTTGACGTGGCTGGAGCGGAGCCTGACATTCATCACTGGAGTCTGGAGGCGAGGTGCTGTGGTGGGCTAATGCTGGTCTGGCCACGGTAGATCCCGGACTATAAATACATTGATGGGTCTGGTTTCCACGGATGCTTTGCTCCTTTTGAGGGTGTAGTTCTTGTCTAACTACCAGCCGAATTACGAAAACCCCCTTGAAAACTTTAGTAACTTCCATTAGAGTCTTAAAAGTAGTTAAGATAAGACGCCAGAACGTTTTAGAATGCGGACCCAAGACTCCCTATCATGGGACAGACCCACCTTACCTACCAATGCGCTCTCTCTCTCTCTCTCTCTCTCTCTCTCTCTCTCTCTCTCTCTCTCTCTCTCTCTCCGTTCAATTCGAGAGGCCACACGGAAAAAAGACGGAACCGCATTTTGTGGAATAATATTTTGTACGTGCGTGCGTCAGTGAAACGGTTTGTTTTGATGTTCCGCTATACATTTTTTGTCGATATGTATGTTTTATGTCTGTTTTCTTTACTTGCCTGACTGAATAGAACCCATATCAGTGTGTGTGTGTGTGGGGGGCATAAACTTCTGACTCGAATATTGTTGATATTCAGCTAACGGTACTGCTGCTGGTGTTAGTACTGGTGATAATACCACGTCTATATAGCTGTTTGATAAGGGAGAGAGAAAGAAAGAAAGAAGGAAAGAAGGACTGCTCAGAATGGTTGTTTACTGAAAGAATGAAGACTTAAATTGGCACTGGCATCCATCAGGAGTTCATTTATTTTTGTAAGATTGTTAGATATGTGTCCGCAGTTCGTTCTCCTGACCTGGTTCGGTAATCGCGTGACTGGCCCAAGTATGTCAGGCTTGAATCAGACGCAGCTCACACATGTTTACCGAATTAATTAAGGTTTTATATTGCCTATTTAATGTATTACACTTCTTATACTCCTCTCTCCGCTAACCACGTTCATAACATTGCCACAGCATCGCCACGAAGAAACACAGAGGAAGAACGACCACAAACGGTATATGTGTTGGTCCGCACGATGCTTTGTGATAAGCTCCACTACGTAAAGTAAGAGGGAAAGAATGTAAAGCTGAAGCCTCCTCTCTACCACCAACTCCACCTCTGCCACCAGAGCTACAGTGCGTCACTAACCCAGCCAGTGTGGTGAAGTCATGAGAGTCAGAGGCCTTGAAGTGAGTGGATGGCATTAGATGTGTTGCCAGCATCTCTCCCGGGACGTATTGTAATCACTCGTCCAAAGTTGCTCAGTCTCTCTCTCTCTCTCTCTCTCTCTCTCTCTCTCTCTCTCTCTCTCTCTCTCTCTCTCTCTCTGATATGTTCTACTTTGAATATTATTCATGGTGTCCTCGATCATGTATAAGTAAGGAAATTTTTGTGACTATGTAATTCTATTTATCTATTTATTCATTTATTTATTTCTTTATTATCTTTATAACTTTTGTTGGTGGTGCTGGTGCTCTTGATACTTGCTACATTTCAAACAAGAGTTACTCCGGTCGAGGTGCTCAGTCATCATGTACGGGGGTAGGCTGCAGGATGAATGATCAACCCTGGGATGAGTCACTAGGAGCGTGTGGGTGGGTGGGTGAGGGAGGTGGTAGGGTAAGGGCGTGAAGAGCGGAATTAGGTAGTGGAGACGGTCAGGGAAGGGTTAAGGGTCCTGTGGGTGGATTGTGGCTGCGGGCCTTGGATGGGCTTATTTATTTGGTGACCATGCTCGACCCTCTCATCTCGGGGGTGACCGCTGACATCTCCACGCCTCCTTCGCCTTGCCTGTCCACTGTCCTCAGCCTGTTTCGTCACCCGGCTGGCCTCTATTTCAGCCAGTGGGCGGTCAGAGCTGAGGAGTGTACAATAAGATGTCAGGGGTCAGGTGGGAGAGTGCAATTGAGCTTAGTGGAAGGAAGGGAAATGCTAGAGGTGATGTAGGAGAGGTCAGCGAGGAGAGATGAAGGGATGCTGGCGGTCATCACCGCCTGGCGTCTGGTTTCCCCTTCATTGTTCTGGCCGCAGACGACGACCTTTACCGCCGGAGGCACCAGGGTAGCAATTGGTCGAGCCGGAGTTGCCTTATGTCGCTTGCTGTTGCAAACCACGCAACCATGCACCCGCCTTGCATGTGCACCTTCCCTCTGCGCTTCCTGTTGCGTCTCCCTTTAATTAGGCATCGCTCATCCCTGCGCTCGTCACGTTGTCTTGCTTGCACTTCTCCAGACGGCAGTGCAGGTTGCCCGCACTCCATGGGCATCGGAAATATCAGGCAGCTCAGTGAGCCTCCCGTGGTCCAGCTTGAGGAGTGTTTACACATCCCGGCTCACGGCACAGATGTCGGTGGACTGTGGCCGCTCCTCCTCCTCCTCCTCCTCCTCCTCCCCTTTCCCGGCAAGTGGCCTCAGCCGCATGCTCCCTCACGCTCTCTTACACATGCAGAGGCGCCAGCACACCAGACGTCACCAGTGTACTTACAGGCGGGGGCCTCACGCTCTTGGTACTTCATATCTTGTATTCATGATGCCTGTATTACATCATATGTTAATTATTCAGAATTCGTAGTTTTATATTACTGATGCATAAACAATCCATGTTTGTTCAGAGTTGTTTGATGATTCTTAATCGACAAGCCCAGGCGAGTGTCGGTGTTCTGGACTTACAGCATCTTAGTTTGAAACAAATTCCCTGAATTCGTCTCGCTTCCGATATTGAATGCGTTCCCCAGTGTTATTGCTTCCCGTTTGTCTTTCATCGATCACGGAAAGTATATTTCTTAGAATGATCAGTTTTCTTAAGAATTTGCTTACATAAGATCTTATGTGCACATTATCATTTTCATTGGCAACATTTCCAATGAACAAGTATTTTCTGTCATCGGTACTGTATTCTTTCCACATTGTCATTTTCTGTGGTTATGAACGTAATACAGTGGAGCCGTGTGGTGGGTGAGGCTTGGTTGTGCCCGGCATCTGAGCAGAAGGCATCTTCCTGGTAATGGCTCAGCGGCAACTGCCTAACAATGGGCAGCTGGTGTCACTGACACGTTACAGTGACGGCAACAGCTGGCTCTGCATCTAATGACGACATTCAGTGGAATGTCGGCGGTCTTAGGAGATGGTGTTGCTGGGACTGGAACACAGCGCCTTTGATGATGAAGTTAGTCATGTTGTGAGGCAGTGTACATGGCGGCTGTGATATATGCTTGTCTGTGATATATGCATCACTTAGTCACATTAGTATGGTCTAATTATTAACAGTATTGTACACAAAGGGTCACACTATTTATATCTCAATCGATGTTGCAATTCAGGATGATGCGAGTTAAATTGTATGTTGATGATTTACATAACCCCTTTTGTAACCTTTCTGGAACCACTTGGATACCATCATCACCGCTACTACCACCACCACATGCACACACCCAGCCGGCGTCGCACAGAACTTGGCGCGTCATGGTGTGGTGTGCGGCCCCGCGGCAGTCTTCCAAGGTCATGGCGCTTGTGGTTGTGGTGCATTTTCCAGACACGCCATTATTGCAGCCCTCCAGTTTGTTCCACTTTTGTTGCATGAAATGAAATGAGGATATGTTTTGATTATTTTTTGTGAATTTGATTGGGTTAGACATCCGAGAGAATGTTGTTTCTTTGGTACATTTTCCGGATGAGATGGTAGCGAGATAGCAACTAATTTATATCAGTTGTATTATATGAAATATAATAAAGTTGTATTGTTATTTTCTTAATTAATGTGATTTGCTTAGTTATCGGAATAAGTGATGCAAGTGTCCTTCAGAACAAGTACAGGAGCACCTCGCAGCAGCGACAGTGGGAGGCTGGAGACAAGTTATATATAGAGAGAGTGAAGGGCCACGTGCGAGACATCATGAGGATTGCTAATAGAACTTAACCTGACAGAAGGAGGTGTCGTGTAGCACGGAGGAAAGTTATATCTACGTACTTAACAAACGATATTTTTCCTTTTCCGTTCTTATGTCTCTTGCTAGAATATAAGAAATATATGTAAGTGTTGTCTGTTTTACGATTTCTTTTAGTCTTACACTTCTTATCACAGTTTTTTTTTATTCTTATTTGTTTGTCCCAGTTGGTAATAGGAAATGTGGGTGATAGTCTGGATTTGGGTGTGGGTAAGGATGTGGGCGTGGGTGAGGGTGGATGGGTGGAAGTGTTCAGATTTAAACGCTGTTGACTTCCCGAGTTTTCTCCTTTACCATAAATCCTTCGTATCCTTTCAGCCTCTTATCTTCTTCCCATCTCTCCCCTCATCCCCCCACCTCTCTCTCTCTCTCTCTCTCTCTCTCTCTCTCTCTCTCTCTCTCTCTCTCTCTCTCTCTCTCTCTCTCTCTCTCTCTCTCTCTCTCTCTCTCTCTCTCTCTCTCTCTCTCTCTCTCTCTCTCTCTCTCTCTCTCTCTCCCTTGTTTCATAGCAGTGGGTGTATGTGCAGTATGTATGGGGAGAGAGAGAGAGAGAGAGAGAGAGAGAGAGAGAGAGCGTCATTGCTTCATCGAGGGCACATATGTTTTTAGTAATCCTGCATCATCTGTCGTAAAAGTTTATTATTGCCTCAGAACGCTGTGTCCTCATCTTCCCTTGCTCCCTTCCTTCCCTTGCTCCTTCACTTTGGTTTCTACTCATGTCCATCCCTTTCCCTTGAGACTTCCTCCCCACTTTTTTTTTTTTTATTACTGCAGAGTCTTTCTTCCCCTTCCTCCATCGCTCCGAGTCCTGCTCACTCATGTGGAACAGCCCGCTGCTTTAGGGGCATGCTCGCGTGATTTAATTTCACAGAACAGACGCGGGAGAATGAGGAGGTCCGAGCTGCTCTTTCCTTGCGCTTCGGGGACTCGAGTGAGGCGACGGATTCTTCTCTCAGATAGGTCGTCGCCCTTCATTTAGCACGTGTTGTGAAGGCGATGGAGAGAACCCATCGAAGAATGAGGTTTCCGAGAATAGCGCGTCATTTGCGAGGGTAAGAGAGGAGTGACTTCACTGGGATTATTGGTTCGTCACTAATGGCTGCTCTCGATGTGAGGCTGATCAGGTAGGAGAGAACAGTCACTCCTGTATACAGATTCCTTGCTACGAGGGCGTGTGTCTGTTGGGGGAAGGTGGAGGAGAGCAGCAGCGAGGCAACATTATCATGCGCGCGCGCGTACACACACACACACACACACACACACACACACACACACACACACACACACACACACACACACACACACACACACACACACACACACACACACACACACACACACACACACAGTGCTTCACTTCAGTCAAAGCAAGAGTGTCCTGTCTCTCACTCTGCACGGGGTTCAGATATCTAAGTAAAGCATCTTCAATTAAAGCCGGAGCGCAGATGGGAACAGAGCTCTCGTGTGTGGTCGGGATGGGCAGTGCTGTTTCGGGAGGACTGTTCCTGGTCGTGGCGAGTGGCTTTGCTAATGGAAAATGGCGAATATCAAATGAACCCTGCAACGTCAGTAGTGGCGGCGATTGCACCAACCTCCATGACCTGCTACATGGGGCTGGTATCTTCCTCCGGGACAGTAATGAGCTCAGTGAATTTATCCAATTATGTTAATCTCGACTCGGAGTGAAGTCCTGCGTGAATTATATATGAATTCCACCCTAGTGATGTGACAACGAGATGTTATATTCATTGACTAGGGACAACGAAAAAAAGAAGAGTAACATTGTGGCAGTCAGTAGGCAAAGTGGGAAGGAATGGCACGGTAAAAATGGCAACTACTTTACTGTATTTTTATCTGTCCTTGTAGCTTGTGTAGCCTGGTGACCCTTGCCTTGCTCAGCTGTTCCTTTCTACCGCTCCTTACACGTAGGACATATTCTCTCTCTCTCTCTCTCTCTCTCTCTCTCTCTCTCTCTGATGGCAGTGGCGTGACGTGCAGAATATTGTGACGCCTTATCCATCACAGCTTCTCCGGGGGGATCAGAAATTCATAAGAGGATTCGAGGAGCAAGACTGATAAATGGTGAGGATGGCGGACGGTGACAGAAAACAACAATCAACTATCTGAATCGGCATGAAATTGGGTTCAGTGCAGCGTGTGTTATGTGCAGTTCTCTCACGTTCTTGTCTTAGAAAAAGAAAAAGAAAGGAAGAAAAAGCGTGTGCATACTAACACTGGCGGGGCAATGAGGTGCTGCAGGGGAGAAAAGACTGCCAGGTTTCACCATGAAGAGAAACGGTGGGAAATATTCTCTTCAACAGCCAATAGAGTCGGTTGTAAGACACGGCATAAAGATCTACTTGGGAGCGTTTTACGGCTCGCCCCAACCAGACTTTTGTGGCTGGTGCGGACCACAAGTTACAGGAGTGAGCAGGGCCACCACCACTGCCTGCACCGCCGCCATGCCGCTTATACCACCGCCGGCACCCTCTGTCCTGCACGATCGTATCTCGTGTTACACTAATACCTACACCATGAATGCGCGCGAGAATAACCATCGATGATTTATCTGTTATTCATTTCCAGTCCCAAAGTCACATCACCTACGTGTTGTGAACGTCCAGGAAACCACTTGCTGTTGTTAGCCTGGACATACGGACGCACGCACACTCTCAGACACATACCCTTATACACAAACCGGAACCTGGTACTCAATTAGGCACGGTAAGCAGCATGATCACCACCGTGTGTCCTGTTACAAGGGGAGACCCGAGAGGCGCGCCCCTGAGGACTGTCACTTGCTATTGCTGTCCATGACTAAATATAAGGCGAGCCGATGCGCCTGCAGATTGGGTAGGACGATGCTATAGGATTTGGGAATGGGAGATGAAGGATAATGATTGTTGGGGGAAGTGGTGAATGATAGGATTGGCGATTGGGTCAGGAGGATGCAACGATTGTAGGAGAGAAGTATAATGTTATGTTAGCACTGATATTAGGGGAGGATACAAAGGCTGGAGGAGAGGCTGGTGAGGATTTACGGTGTTAAGCTGAGAGATGAGGATGTCAAGGATATAGGAGGGGAGAACAATCGATATGGAGATTAGAGTTAGGAAGATGTAAGGATTGGATATCTAAATGCTAGGATATTGGGAGAAGGATGCATGGACTGGAGATGATGCTAGATGTTGAGAGAGGAGGTAAGAATGGGGGATGTCAATGAGGAGGAAGTTGTAAAGGTTTGGGATAGGCAGAGATTGTGGCGTGTAGATCATGTAACGAGGGTACCATAACCATAAGGTACAACACGTTGTGGAGGAACATTTGAGTCCCAACTATACCACCGAAGGTAGACGTTGCATGCAGTTGCACTTTCAGAATGGCACTCGATAAAAAAGAATAATAAGCTTGAACTTGGTGTAAGCTTATTGTGTCTTCTTCACCATCATAAGGTGAAATGGTGGTGATGGAAGTAGTAGTAGCACGAGCAGCAGAATTAACTCATATATCATTTAGCAGTACACGGGTATATTTAGGAATAGCGCGCACTCTTCTATATTACTATTTTAAAAGTAATTCCATCCCCACTCTAAGGCAAGACCAGATAGAACATACAAAGCAAAATTTGGGGGATAACGCATGTTAATTTCCTCTCTCAGAAATAACACAGAAAATCGCACAGATACATCAAAACGCACCGTGGTCACTTTGATAATTCACTTATGGCGTTGGTATTCCAGTGGTCTAGGATTGGTTCTTAGTAAACCCTCCGATCCTCCTCTCTGAGAGTAAACATAAGGTAGAATAGGTGCTCCTCGTTATGTTACGAAAGGAACAGAAACAATGCAGAACCTAAACTTTCATTGCCGTTAAAACAAAACTCGTCACGTGACAGGACAAATTTCATCACTCTGAATCGGTTCATGACGAATATATTTATTCATTCATTATTGACATACGAATATATATGCAATTTTCCATACATTTTGTTATTTTGGCTCCATGAAATTCCATTATTCCATATTTTTTAATACCTATTTTCAGGAATGTAATTTTTTCCTTCCTGTAAAAAAAAAAAAATGTAATTGGACACTTGATATAATATTGTTGCTGGTGAAAGGCCGCCGCCACCACCACCCACCACCACCACCAGTACTACTGCTGCTGCTGGTGGTGCTGCTGCTGCTACTACTACTACTGCTGCTGCTGCTGCTGCTGCTGCCGCCGCCACCGCTGCCGCCGCTGCTACTGCCGCCGCTGCTGCCGCCGCTGCTGCTGCTGCTGCTGCTGCTGCTGCTGCTGCTGCTGCTGCTGCTGCTACTACTACTACTACTACTACTACTACTACTACTACTACTACTACTGCTGCTGCTGCTGCTGCTGCTGCTGCTGCTGCTGCTGCTGCTGCTGCTACTGCTACTACTGTTACTGCTACTACTGTTACTGCTACTGCTACTGCTACTGCTACTGCTACTACTACTACTACTACTGGTGGTGGTGGTGGTATTACTATTACTGCTACTACTACTGATACTGTCACTGTCTTTAATACCACCACAGCTCGCCCTACCATTATATTTCGTGATATTTCTATTATTTATGTTGTATTTTTACCTGCACTACTAATAAGTAAGTCTCCTCCCGTTCGTTGGCCTGATTGTGGGGGAACACAAGGGCGTGGCGTGGCGTGGCGTGGCGTGGCTGGCGGCGAAGAAGCTGTCCTTTGAGGAGCTCCTCGGAGACACCCTCTTGAGGCTCATGAATACTAATGAAAATATACCTAAGTAGAATAAGGAGCTGATGCTAAGAATACTTAACAAGTCGAACAAAAAATAAGGCTGCCCGTCTCATAAATTTATTTTACTCTTGTCTGTCAATCTCTTCTACAACAGCCAGGTAGGGAAGATGTATAACTCAGCCTGGGGAAGTCAGGATGGTGTAGGCTGATATATTGTAGGCTCAAGGGAGGTCTGTGAACTGAAAAGTTCATCGTAATGAAATCATGGAATCTTTGTGATTTAGTATTTTTATGCATTTTTTCCTTTCATATTGTGTTATACATGATAGTATTATAGTATGGATAAATTCATATACATATTTTTATACATATGTACACTATGTATGTATGTACGTATATGTATACACTTGCAAATCATTAGAAAACTATCTTATTGAAAAAAAAATCTGATTTATTATTTTTTCTCCATGGTCTCTGGTTTTAGTGTTCGACGTGATACGATTGTTTTTTTTTTTTTTATGTCGGAAGGGCTCTCTGGCTAGAGCAACAATAATAACAATAAAAAAGGTTTACTGAGGTGTCAGCCTATACAAAGACAAAAGCTTCAGCCAAAATTAGTGGATGTGTCTTGAAACCGCGGTCTTCAAGTTATAGGAAGGTGGAAATATAAAATCAGGCAGGGAGTTCCAGAGTTGAACAGAGAAAGGGATGATTGATTTGGAATATTGGCTGACTTGCAATAGAGAGGTGGACAGAATAGAGTTGAGAGAGGGGAGAGGGGAGGCATGTAGTGAATAAGATTAGAAGAGAAGTTGGCATGAAAATAACCAGTAGTAGCTTTATATATATACCTTATATGCATGTTTGTATGTTTCATTTAGGACGTATCTCTCATTGGTTTCTCTTCGTGACAGGTGAGTGACAGTGCGGCAAGGGTTCAGCTCAGGTGACCAGGCAGGTGAGCAGCATCGAACCAAATCCCACTTTGACAATTGTCGCAGGTCCTGATGTCACGGTACATTAAACTTATCAGTCGCCAGGTAATCCGATTGCACTCTGACGTCACTGCCTCGTGATGAGCTCCAGCTTGCCTCTAGGGATGCTGGAATCCTTAGAGAGAGAGAGAGAGAGAGAGAGAGAGAGAGAGAGAGAGAGAGAGAGAGAGAGAGAGAGAGAGAGAGAGAGAGAGAGAGAGAGAGAGAGAGAGAGAGAGAGAGAGAGAGAGAGAGAATATATAAACAGGCGTACAGACAAGGAACGTAAGAGAAGACTTCGAGAATTTATTGTGTCCCTAGAGAATGACGTGTAAGGAAGCTGGAAACGTGCAGAAAGGGGTAGTGGGGATGTGTGGAGGGGAAGACGAAGACTGACAATAAGGAAGTGCTCTCAACTTGCACGAGCCGAGGAGTGTTTCTGCCTCATCTCAGAAGTGTTATTCGGAAGGATTTTCTTTCCCTTTTTTTGTGTAGCATTATGGAGACGGGGTCGCTGACACAAAATGTTATTCCGAGGAGATGTAAATTATGTGAAGTGTTAGAACGAGAGGGAGAGAGAGAGAGAGAGAGAGAGAGAGAGAGAGAGAGAGAGAGAGAGAGAGAGAGAGAGAGAGATTTTAAATTCATAATTAAATGCTTCATATCCATGAAGCATGGTTGTCCTCGTAAATTTACAGACCATCTGTGTCACAGTCGGCTTATAAAAGTGTTACATTAAAATATTAAGTAATATAGATCTTAGCTAAGAACTTCATGAAATGAATTGACACAAGAAGTAATAAAATTACTAAGGGTTGCTTGAAATAAGAAGCAAATGAATATTTAAAAGCAATAATAACAACACTAAGAAATCCATGAAATAAAAGTTAAAAGAACAAGTAAAAATACAGGAGAGAGAGAGAGAGAGAGAGAGAGAGAGAGAGAGAGAGAGAGAGAGAGAGAGAGAGAGAGAGAGAAGGGGAAGGGGAAAGGGAGGAACGTACAGTGAAGTTGTTTAGCAAGTGTTGATCTGGAGAAGGATGGCGGTGCATGTGTCACAAACTAAAGGGGAAAAGAGCACTTCCACATTCTCACAAATTATCTACGTGGCTGTCTTGAATTTTGTACGGTGTTAACATTATTAGTGAGGTAATATAATCTTTGATATGGAAACGAACAAACATCTTTTTTTCCTTCCATCGCTGCAGATTGGATGAAAAAAGATTTAATAGGGAGTAGAAGTAGGAGGAGAAGGAATGACGAAAGGTTGAAAGGACGAAGGATGTAGGCGGTGATTGAAAAGGTCGAAGTGGTGAGGGTGATGGACCAGCCGTCATGGGAGGGCAGAGTGAGGTTGAGTAGAGGCGCCATGGGGACAGATCCAGTGGTGGTCAAGTATATGAAGGCTTTCTCTTCCCCTCTCTGCCTTTGCACCCTTTGGCGGTGTTGACGAGAGATGGAATGCCTGGCTTTTGTTCTCTCAGTCTGCCGTGTCATATCATCCTCTCTTCTTACTCTCTCTTCATCTGCCCTCCTAGCTATTGTCTCAATCTTTATACATTTCCACAGTTCATTTGTTGCTCTTTTATACCTTTGCGTGTTACTTATCCCTCTCTTATACTACTTCATGTGTACTTTATACTCTCTCACCTGGTGCTGTTCGTTAACCTTCTTTGAGCACACATTTTATTTTACTGTCCCCCTCCCGTCAGGTACTCTTTTTAATACTTCGCATATATACACTTCCTCTCACACCCTTTCCTTCATAAGCTTCCCCTCCAACACCTCGAGTTTCTTCATACATTACCTGACCATTACACCCAACCACCCACCATCTCTTGCCCTTCACCACCTCACCACCTCCCTCTCTTTTCCTCATTCTCTTGCCCTCCTCATCTTTTTCCCATTATCCATCCACCTTCCCTTGCCGCCCCCTCCCAAGGCTCTTTTCCTTTCTTCATTCACTGGGGGTGTTACGTGACTTAGGGTAAATTATCTCCATTACTCATGCCTTTTTTCTTACTTCTTGGCCGCTGGCTCATTGTATTCGCTTCTTTGTTTAATTATCCGCTCTTTTCTCTCTTGGTGCTTGTTCGCTTTAGTTTTGTTATTTTTCCATTATCATTATTGTTTTTTTTCTCTCCGCACCTGTTGTAAAATATTCTTGCTGGTATGATCATAATAGTAGTGGTGGTTATTTTTTTCTTTCGTTATTACTATTTTTTTTTTCTCTCTCTCTCTCTCTCTCTCTCTCTCTCTCTCTCTCTCTCTCTCTCTCTCTCTCTCTCTCAAGGGTTATTTATTTTGTTTATTTCCTCCTCTTCTATTGATTATTTTTCGTGTAATCAAGTGTCGTAAAACTGTGTGTGTGTTGTGTGTGTGTGTGTGTGTGTGTGTGTGTGTGTGTGTGCGTGTGTCAGTATGCATGTGTAATTCACCACGGTCACCTGCTGGTCACCCAGCCAGTCTTCCCCATTACGGAGCGAGCTCAGAGCTGATAGACCGATCTTCGGGTAGGACTGAGACCACAACACACTCCACACACCGGGAAAGCGAGGCCACAACCCCTCGAGTTACATCCTGTACCTATTTACTGCTAGGTGAACAGGGGCCACACATTAAGAGGCTTGCCCATTCGCCTCACCTCCCCCGGGACTCGAGCCCGGGCCCACTCGATTGTGAGTCAAGCGTGCTAACCACTACACTACGCGGTGTGTGTGTGTGTGTGTGTGTGTGTGTGTGTGTGTGTGTGTGTTTCACTGTTTGATCTGCTGCAGTCTCTGACGAGACAGCCAGACGTTACCCTACGGAACGAGCTCAGAGCTCATTATTTCCGATCTTCGGATAGGCCTGAGACCAGGCACACACCACACACCGGGACAACAAGGTCACAACTTCTCGATTTACATCCCGTACCTACTCACTGCTAGGTGAACAGGCTACACGTGAAAGGAGACACACCCAAATATCTCCACCCGGCCGTGGAATCGAACCACGGTCCTCTGGCTTGTGAAGCCAGCGCTCTAACCACTGAGCTACCGGGTGTGTGTGTGTGTGTGTGTGTGTGTGTGTGTGTGTGTGTGTGTGTGTGTGTGTGTGCGCCAGTGTGTAGGTGTATGGGTGGGTGGATGGGTGTGTGTGAACAAGCGGGTGGTGAAAAGTGGTCTGGTAACAAGATGAGCAGAGGAGAATTAGAGAGAGAGAGAGAGAGAGAGAGAGAGAGAGAGAGAGAGAGAGAGAGAGAGAGAGAGAGAGAGAGAGAGAGAGAGAGAGAGAGAGAGAGAGAGAGTTGGAAGCAAGGTATGTGAGTGGATCGAGTGACTATGTTTAATCTTTGCTTCCTTCTCCTGACCATCTCACGATCACGGCTTTACGTTGCCACATGTGTCCCTTGCTCCTCCATGCTGTTCTTTCCCTCTTCGCCCTCGTCCTGTGCATCCTTGGCCCCTTCATCCCATTACATCCTCACTCTCATACGCGAGCGGCCTATGGTGCGCCCCCTTTTATGGTCAGTAAGGTTCTCGCACGGAAACAAACAGCGAAGTCTCAACCCTTGTCCTCGCTTCCTTCCTCTATCCTCCTCTCCTTGGCTGGCCTTGGGAGCCGTGGTTAGGACACCGCTCTCCTCACTGGCTTGTACAAATAGATATATATTTTTTTTAAATGTGAAGATAATTTTGTATGTTTGAGGTGCGAAGCTCATTCTTAGTCCCCGTAACACAGGAACTTTTGATCATAACGAGGCTGGGATAAGAAAACCTTAAGCCTCCGTCTCTTTAGAGGAGAAGTTGGGTGGAAGACCAGGAAGACTAGCAGGGCAAGGAGGAAGAAGGGAAAAATGAGTAGGGAAGACATAATTTGAGAGAAGAAAGTCACCCGCCTCTTTCTTACAGGGTCAGTTAGTTCATTTCACCCATTTTTCGCTCCCTTCCCTTCTCCTTCTCCTTCCCTTCATCTTTTACTTCGTCTTTCTTCCTCCCTCTGTCTCTTCTTGCCCCTCGCAAACGTCAGTTATCCGCTTGGCAGGACGGGTATGCTCCTCCCTCCGCCGCGGGAACCATAACAGGGACACTGTCGTCCAATATTCATAGTTGGTGGTGGTGGTGGTGGTGGTGGCGGCGGCTGTGGCGGTGGTGGTGGTGCTTCTGCTTGTTCTGCTGGTGGTGCCGTTGTTGTTCTTGTCCTTGTTGCCTTTTTTTCTGGCAATGGCGGTGGTGGTGGTGGTGGTGGTTCTAGGAGTAGAGGGCACAAAGGGGCAACGAGGAGGCCCTTGGCTCAGGAGTGTTGCAAGTGGATGTGGTGGTGGAGGAGGAGGAGGAGGAGGAGGAGGAGGAGGAGGCGGAGGCGGAGGCGGAGGCGGAGGAGGAGGAGGAGGAGGAGGAGGAGGAGGAGGAGGAGGAGGAGGAGGAGGAGCTCTTCAATGATGGCTGATGGGGAGGGATGTGAGTGGTTGATGTTTGTTTCTTACTTTGCAGTAACTTATTTATTCCATATAGATTTACCACAGGACTGACAAGTGTTGCCGGGTGTGAGGTGATGGATAACATATTTGTGGATACAGTTAGCGTTTGTGTATAGTAAAATAATAAATGTGTAGTGTAGTGTAGTGTAGATATTTGTTCAGGAAATGCCATTGTCATTGAATAAAATTTAGTTGAATGGGATGAAGGGAGGGGCGTGTGTGTGAAGGGCGGGTAGTGTTGCCTGGCTCTGTCTTGCAAGGTGCACAACTGAGGGGAGGACGTGACGACGCCTATGGCTGTTATACTTCGTATCTCTTGTGCCAGTCTTTGATTTCTTCGACGATGGGATAAAGATAAAAGGATTAATTGTTTTTTTTTCAAACTTATATGAAATATCTATTTTTAATACGATTACTACGTAATAACACTCACAACTGTGAGCATTATTTAGTATACTTGTATTGTATACTGTACACGTATACCTTTACCTCTGCACTATATTCTGTGGGGTGTTTGGGGTGCAGCCTCAAGGGAAGGCCGCGACATGAGGACATGCGCTTCCACTCGCTCTTGTCCTGCACCACCTCATCCTTGCACACTCAGGCATCTTAACACTCTCTGTCTCTCTCTCTCTCTCTCTCTCTCTCTCTCTCTCTCTCTCTCTCTCTCTCTCTCTCTCTCTCTCTCTCTCTCTCTCTCTCTCTCTCTCTCTCTCTCTCTCTCTCTCTCTCTCTCTCTCTCTCTCTCTCTCTCTCTCTCTCTCTCTCTCTCTCTCTCTCTCTCTCTCTCTCTCTCTCTCTCTCTCACTCTCTCACACACACACACACACACACATAGTCATATCCGCTCATTATATTTCAGACTTGCATATCTTTTCCTTTCTCTCACTCTTGCCGAGGTTCTCCAGGTGTCCAGACTCCTTCTCCAGATCCTCGCCAGCAGCTCGCACCTGATCCCTTCGCCCCTACTACTACACTGTACATGGCTAGTTTTGCATATACACAGTCTCAGCTCAGACCACTCGCTCTGCAGACATCGCTTCACATCACAGGCACCACTCAATTAAGACACTTCCGCTGCTTGTATTCTAGACCTTTGACTTTCGCTTCACGTCCAAGTCTCATTTGCATATGCTTGTGTTGGAACTATTATGTTATCGCGAAGTTTCCCAGCTTTTTTCATCCTTTTTATTTCTTCTTTTTTCTGGTCACCTTTTCTCCTCTTCCTGCTCCTCCTCCTCCTCCTCATTATACTCCCAAATAATCATAGCTGTTTCCTTTCCTACAGAATTCTCTCTCTCTCTCTCTCTCTCTCTCTCTCTCTCTCTCTCTCTCTCTCTCTCTCTCTCTCTCTCTCTCTCTCTCTCTCTCTCTCTCTCTCTCTCTCTCTCTCTCTCTCTTTTTTTTTTTTTTTTTTTTTTTATTTAAACAAAACTTAATACAAAGGAACATGTACCCAAAGGCGCACTGTCGTGTGCTACCTATTCTAAGGGTACTACAATCTATTTCTCTACAATATTTACAAGACTTAAAAATAGATAATATACAAGATGGTCAGCATGTAAATGGAGCACTATTCGTTTCACTTCACTAGCACTATTCACGCACTGCACTACACTGAGTGTCACGTCACAAAGAGTGTCAGAGGAGTTGGCAGTGTCTGTCTCCACTTATGTGCCATCAGTTTGACACTGTGTGTGTTCATCTCCTGGACGTGAGGCACCGCGGCCGTGAACAAGTTCCACATCCTGGAGACGCGTCCTGCGAAGGTGCGTTGATGCTGACACCCGTGGGATCGCGGCACCTCTACGGCGTCACCACCATTGAGCACCGTTCTCGTGCTCCGTGCGGTGACTCTTAGAGGATGACGCAGCCCTGCCAGATGTGGCACTCTTTGCACCTGTGCCTTATGGAACACTACGATCGCCGCCACGTCTCTGCGGTGTTCCAGTGAATCAAGGGGACGCTCAGGCTCTGGGTGAGGTGGTAGTGCAGCATCTACTAGCCGTATGGCGCGGCGTTGGATGCTGTCCAGTCTCCTTCTGTGTGTGGCGGCACAGGACATCCAGGAGAGAGCTGCGTATTCAAGGTGGGGCCGCACCTGTGCCTTGTACAGCAGCAGTCTCCCCTTCCTGTCGAGGAAACTGGCGATCCTTCTGAGAGCGGAGATCCTGTGAGAGGCTTTCTTGGCAATGGTTTTGACATGCCTGTCAAACCTCAGCCCTCGATCCACCTCCACTCCAAGTATCTTGACGTCATCTTGGAGTGGGAGAGCAGCGCCAAAGACAACTTTCCTGCCATTGCTGCCATGGCGGCTGGGGACCGAGAGACAACCATTGCTTGTGTCTTCTCCGGCGCGAATGTCACTTGCCAGCGAGCACCCCACTCCTTTATCACTCGTAGCTGCTGATTGATGGCCTCAGCAGCCCGCCCACTGTCCTGGCGTGGATAGGTATAGGAGAGGGTGCAGTCATCAGCATAGGCCATGACTCCTGGCAGTAGCTGGAGAAGATCATCCACGTAGATATTCCACAGGAGTGGGCCAAGAATTGAACCCTGTGGCACTGATGCCTCCACAGGCAGGGACTCAGATGTTTGCCCGTTGACAACCACCTTGAGGCTTCTGTCCTGCAGGTAATTTCCCAAGAGTCGTAGCAAGCCACCCTGGATGCCTTTAGCACGAAGCTTTTCTAGTAATCCGTTGTGCCATACTTTATCAAAAGCTCCTGCTATGTCCAAAGCAACCACTATAGTGTCCTTGCCGTCGTCGAGGGCGTCCTGCCAATGCCTGGTGAGAAGCATCATTAGGTCGGAGGTTGACCTTCCAGGTCTGAACCCAAACTGTTGGTCTGAGAGGAGGGCATTGTCCTTGAGATGGCTACACACCACCTCTGCCACGACCCTCTCAAACACTTTACCCACCACTGACAACAGGGATATGGGTCTGTAGTTTTTTGGGTCCGTCCTGGAGCTTTTTGTGTGCAGGAACTACTCGAGCCTCCTTCCACACTGAAGGCCAGACGTTTTCCCGTACACAAGTTGTGAACTTGGGTGAGAGGGGCAGCCAGTTCCTGGGAGCATCGCTTCAGCAGGTGCGGGCTGATGTCATCAGGGCCGGTGGCTTTCTGTGTGTCCAGCCCCGCAATAATCGCTTCACCTGCTGATGCGTCACCTCCACCATGGTGACAGTCTTCTCACATTGCTGGACCAGCTGAGGCGGTGGCTGCTGTGGATTCCCGACCTTCATTTTTCCAGCAAACAAGGAAGCCAGCAACTGTGCCCTCTCCTTACTGCTGGTGGCGACAGTACCGTCCTGCTTGCTGAGGGAGGGATGGATTCTTGGTGGCCAGTTCCTTGTTTGTCCTTAACAAGAGACCACCAAGTTTTGTTTCCTACGCCAGTGCCACACAGTTTCCGGCGCAGGCTTTCCTCCCACTTTTTTAAGGCCCACTTGCTGGTTACCACCATCCTCCTGCATGCAGCCCTGTGCAGGTCCTTGTTGCGCCGAGTCGGGTTCCTCTTGTAGCGGAGCCAGGCAGCATACTTTGCCTCGGCAGCAACACGGCAACGGTAGCCAAACCATGGCTGATCCGTCGATCTGGTGGTGTATTCCCTGTGTGGGACGTGGCGTCTCTGGAGGGCGAGAAGGTGAGAGGTGAGTGCAAGTGCTTCACTCTCTGCTCCTCCCTGTAGCAGAGTGGCCCATGGGGTGTGGGTCAGGTCGCGGCGCAGGGAAGCCCAGTCTGCTTTGTTCCACAGCCAGATGGTGCGGGTGGTGGCCTCGTCCTGAGCCACGCCCACTTCCAGCTGTGTCAGTACAGCGTGATGGTCAGAGCTGCCCACGAGCCCCAGCTGATGACACTCTCTCTCTCTCTCTCTCTCTCTCTCTCTCTCCTCTCTCTCTCTCTCTCTCTCTCTCTCTCTCTCTCTCTCTCTCTCTCTCTCTCTCCATACTTGCACAATGGTGAGTCGACATAGTTGAATTAATTCACTTCTTCTATTAACTGTCACTTACACCTTTTTGCACACTAGTTCTGGCACTCCTGTTCTGCTTTTTTTGTTTGTCTGCCCAGGTGTGCAGACTCATTTACCTCGTTTTCTTCTTCTGAAAATATCATTACTATACTCTTAGCTATGATATATATATTTTTTTATTGTTATTATTACTTGCTCTTCCATAAACATTAATTCCACTTATAGAGGTTTATCCTTTTCATTTTCTTTCTTTGCAAATCTTGGTCGTTTGCTGACTGTTAAGTTTTCTGTTATTAATCTTTATCGCCACTTAATTTTTGCCGAACTCAATCTAGTGCTTTGCTTTGTCTTTTTTGTGTGTTGGGTTTTACTTTTTTGTTATTTTTATTCACTTTTTTGTGCGTGTGTGGGTATGTGGTGTTCATAATTTATTCTCTGGATTTCTTTCTATATACATTCATTTTATCTAGTGCAATCCGAACTCCACCATACACCTTTAATATAACACTCAACATCATCTCTCTGTCCTCTGTGTAGTGTTCCTTTTTTCCTTTCTTTCTTGTATCCTTAGAATTTCCTTTATTAATTTCATGTATGCAACACACGCGCTCATTTGCTTCACCGATATTTTCCTCAATTATCATTAGCACATTTATGAACTCTCCTTGTTTCCCGATGCTCTTCCCCGTTAATAAAATGTTCTACCTTCTTTTAATTAGTTTTTATTTTACACCTCCACCATGTATTTTTAACACACTGACTCTCCTATACCAACAAAATAATTTTTTCATCTCCCTTTTTGTATATCACCACAATGGTTACCTTTGTCCAGACTCAGAGACTCTCTCCGCCTATAAAAGTCAGTCACATTTGATATTCAGCTACCGCTTCACCTCCAGACTTTCACATTCCACTTGCTCCTCATCAATGCCAGCTGGGAGCCCTTACCTTGAAGCTCATATGGATTTTTTTTTTTCTCTCGAGTTTTAATGTCCTTTTTTTTTTTACTTTCTTTTGCTACACCTTTTTATTGAATTTATATGCATGTTACTTGTACTTTTCCTTTCTCTCTCTCTCTCTCTCTCTCTCTCTCTCTCTCTGCTTTGTAGCGAAAAGTAGACGTTCTTTTGATTACACAATTCAAATTAATCCCAAGTACTGTCGCGTAGTGTAATATGATTCTCTAGGTAACATTCAGCTGGGATTTTTTTCTCTCCGTTCTGTTTTATTATTATTATAATCATCATCTGTCTGCGTGTTTGCTCTCTGGTTACCTATTTGTGTCGGTCTGTCTGCCTGCTTGTTAGTTGTGATCTGCTTGGCTGTGTTCCCATCAGTCTCTCTCTCTCTCTCTCTCTCTCTCTCTCTCTCTCTCTCTCTCTCTCTCTCTCTCTCTCTCTCTCTCTCTCTCTCTCTCTCTCTCTCTCTCTCTCTCTCTCTGTTCCTTAAACCTTTACTTCGACGAGTATTTCCCTCACAACCTGTCATCTTCATACCTCCGTTCCTGTCCCAATCCCCCCATTCCTCTCTTCCACTCTTCAACCATTCTTTGTGCGTGGCTCTCTCTCACTCATGATTCTCTCTCTCACTCTCTCTCTCTCTCTCTCTCTCTCTCTCTCTCTCTCTCTCTCTCTCTCTCTCTCTCTCTCTCTCTCTCTCTCTCTTTAATTTTCATCCCTTCCTGACCTATATTCTCTTCTTCGTCGTCCTTCTGTCTCCCCTCCCATTTTTCCCTATTCTTTCGCTCCTTGGTCATTCACAATCCTTTTCTGCTTGTTTATCTATTTTCTTTTTTATTTATAGTTTGTTTACGCGTCCTGTTAGTGTGTGTGTGTGTGTGTGT
>NW_025541620.1:287500-310000 GCF_017591435.1 Portunus trituberculatus | reverse complement strand
GTCCATTTTTTTACTGACGTCTTGTCCTCAAAGTTCTACGAGGAGTCAGTGTCTCCCAGCGGTGAGCTAGGCTTGCATGTCTTGCTTTGCAGGGCATTGATTATCACTTAAACAATTATCATTTAATAATTAAAGATCCATTTCGTAATTTTCCTCTTTGCTACTCGCATGGTGAGATAAATTATCGTGCCATTATTATCGTACTGAGTACTGATAATGAGACTGCGACTTATTTAGGATAATATTCATCACCGGGTGACCGCACTGTCAGGCCCGGGCCTCCGTGGTAGTCATAAGGGCGATGATTGCCAAGGAAAACGAAGGGAGGCAGTCTTTCATTGCTTTTATTGATCACCTGCCACTACCTCCTGCTGTCCTCTCCTGTGGGGAGATTCTACCCCACTTGTCACTAGTCAGCCTTCTATAAATATAGAGCTGAGGACGAGGACTCGCTCCTCCGTCGCGCTGCTTCACCTAGAAGTGGGTGTACAGTGGGTGACGACTGCGCTGCGCTCCCGCTGGTGCAGCAAAACATCCACTGTTATGCGTGCCAGTTTTTATTTGCTTGTTTCAGTGTGCATGTCTAGTGACATTTCTTGTTTGTTTAATGTGTGTGTGTGTGTGTGTTAGAGATGTATCGGATATCCGCATCCGCATTCGCATCCGCGGAACATCCGCATATTCTTTCACATCCGCATCCGCATCCGCATCCGCAGTTGTGATAAACTGAACATCCGCATCCGCATCCGCATCCGCATTTGTGATGTAATATACATCCGCATCCGCATCCGCATCCGCATTCAACAGAGGATGTGTGGATGCGGATGTGTGTTGTGTATTGCACAACCTATATATTATAGAGTAATATACTCGTAATATAGAGTATAGACACGCAGTTACAGATACAGACCAGCAGAGTACTGCCTGCTGCTTACAGACTTAGAGTTCAGACAGAGGTTAGAAATGTGTAGTAAATTTAGTGATGTGCGTCTAATGAATTAATTATCTAGTCTAAAGCAAATAATATCACGGATTCATTTCCTTTCAAACTTACACAACGTAATGTGTCTAGAATTTAGGGGAAGGTCAGGAGGAGGGGGCGAATTTTACTTAGTGACTATGAAGTACAAACATAGTAAATAAACTTCTCCTGTCTGCATGGTCTGACGTTGAAACAGGCTTTTTTTTCGGGAGGGGGGAGGGTGCTCCTCTTGGTGAGAACGTTTGACGTAAAAAACATCCGCATCCGCATCCGCATCCGCGAGGATGTCATATTTTGATATCCGCATCCGCATTTGCATCCGCATTTTAGTAGAGACTGACATCCGCATCCGCATTTGCATCCGCAAAATGACATCGCATATACATCCGCATCCGCGGATGTCTGAAATTCGACATCCGATACATCTCTAGTGTGTGTGTGTGTGTGTGTGTGTGTGTGTGTGTGTGTGTGTGTGTGTATGTCACTATATTGATCAAGAAAATTAGACAATATATAAGGATTACAAAATCCTAGAACAAAGTCGTGCATTTAGTTGTTTTGTTATGTTAATACTTCATATTATAGTGACATAAGGTCAAGCCGGTGGAGTTCTGTCAGTACAACAGTGCTGTTCGTGTCTTCCAGTAATGCCATTCCGCTTCCAGGATATTTTTGCCTTTTAGGGTAAGGATATTTGTAAACTGTTATCTTGTATGGCTGTAAGTTAAGATGAAATAACATACCGGAATGTTTGGCCAGGTTCATATCGCCAGTGTGTGTGTGTGTGTGTGTGTGTGTGTGTGTGTGTGTGTGTGTGTGTGTGTGTGTTGCTTTAGGTTGGCTTTTGTAATGCGTATGTGTTGTGCAAATATGTGTTTGCTCTGATAGTGGGTGAACGAGTGGTAGGTGGTGTGGGAAATGATAGTGCAAAGACCGGCAAGCGTTTTTGACATTATGATTGACTGTCCATCACGGGAGCTCATGCCGGGCTCTGCCTTCACCTACATACACACCAGCTGCTCTCATACTACCTCACCTACCCAGCTGTGCTTGCGCACGGACGCGTCTACGTGCACATGCACATGCACACACACACACACACACACACACACACACACACACACACACACACACACACACACACACACACACACACACACACACACACACACACACACACTGTTGCTGTGTTCTATAAAATGGAACACTTATAGTTATGGAGAAACCACTCAAATCTTTTTCGTAAAATTTTGGCATCTCTTTAATCCTGGTCACCTCTTAGTTTCATGCCATGTTTACAAACAGAGATGGCGGGTAGTCAATGGGAATGTGGGCAGCTTCGTTATTAACTGACGAAAAATGCGGTACTGTCATATACAGTTCTTTACAGTGGCAAGCGCGCGACTGCAGTGTTTGATGGCCCGGAATCCCGCACAGACTAAGCCCGTTACTTACGTTTATACACATTACGTACTTGCTACCCTCTCGTTGCTGTGCTGCCTGCCATCATTTATGTTGCACTGGTCACCTCTCCTTTCCTCAGTGTGTGCTGGCCTCAGAAAGCTGATGCAAGGGAAACGCTGGCAGACGCAGACACATACAGAGGCAAACAAATAACTATGGTGTTTCTCGCTAGTATTACATGATAATTCAATTATGCTGAGTGTAAACTGAAAGTCTGTGTGTGTGTGTGTGTGTGTGTGTGTGTTTGTGCGTTTGTGCGCGTGCGTGCGTGCGTGCATACATGCGTGTGTGCGCGCAAGTAGAAGGGTAGGGGAAGGAAGACGAGGAGATGGAGGCGGAAGAGGTTGGTGGTTGTTGTTGTGGTGGTGGTGGTGGTGGTGGTGGTGGTGGTGGTGGGGTTGTGGTCTGGATGTTGTAAGCACTGAGGGAGCGTCATCCAGGCGGCCATCTCTTCCCGCCTGCTTCTCTCCTTGACGGCAGAGTGAAAATAATCAACCTTCGCCTTCCTCCTGACTCATTATCCGCCTCTGCTGGTTCGTCCTTTCTGCAGCTTATCTCTTCCACGTGGTCTGTTGTGTCTCAATAGGCGCGTCTCCTCCCTGCCATCTCCTGTCCTCCTCCACTTCCTCTCCCAACCCTTTCCCTGTCTTCCTCCTCTTCCTCTCCCACCCCTCTTCTCATTCCACCTCTGCCGTCCTCAGTTTTCTTGTTAAGTCGTGTTTCCTTTTGCCTTGGAATCATTCATATTCTATTGTTCTATTTATCCAATCTTCATTTGTAATCTAATGTCTAGGTTCTATGTGTGATGACTTTACGTGTGTTATTCAACCATCGTTTTTCAGGGTCCAGTTCGAGGCTATAGACGTGTTTATCCCGTCCTCTTTGGTCTCGTTAATGCCAGTCGTGCCTGTCAGATAGCTCCTGTCCTTTGAGCCGCATACTACATGGCTCTTATTCGTTTGTTTCTGTCTCTGTTCACTTATTTGTCTGTTTGTTTGTCTTTGCCTTTTGTTTATGTGATACCGTTTATATTTGTCTGTTTTTGTTTGCTCACACACACACACACACACACACACACTCTCTCTCTCTCTCTCTCTCTCTCTCTCTCTCTCTCTCTCTCTCTCTCTCTCTCTCTCTCTCTCTCTCTCTCTCTCTCTCTCTCGTTTAATCGATCATTTCCTGTTGTTTCTTCTTCCCTGTCTGGCTCTACCTTTGTATGTTAGCTTCCAATGTTGCTCCATTCAACATTTTTACTTCCAGTATTCCTCACTCACTCTCGCTCCTTCCTCACGGCCAGGACTTTGCTGTTCGTCTTCTCAATAATTAATATTCCTTGCTTAAATATTTTACGGTCATTTTGCTTTGCTCTCTTACCGTGTGTGTGTGTGTGGTGTGTGTGTATGTGTATGTGTGTGTTGTGTGTGTGTGTGTGTGTTTTTACTAATAGCTGCGTTCCTCTTTTTAAGTCTGTCTGTTTGAGTGTGGTGTATTGTGGTGTGGTGTGGTGTGCGGTATAGTGTGGTGTGTTGCGTGTGTGTTTTCATGAGTTAGTGGGTGCCTGTTTGCTTACAAAGGGACTGGTGATAGTCTGTGCAGCTGTGTAAGGGAAACAATCTCTCTCTCTCTCTCTCTCTCTCTCTCTCTCTCTCTCTCTCTCTCTCTCTCTCTCTCTCTCTCTCTCGCTCGCTCGCTCGCGCGCGCCAGTACGTTGCCTGCCTGATTGTAAGATGTCAGAGAGAGAAAATCCTGAACAATCCCCGGATGTAGAGGGTTTGGTTGGAGTAGAAAAAAAATAATGGGAACTGGGACCCAACTCACTGTTGCAGTTTGACTATTCGGGACGTATGGAAAAAAAAAAAAAAAGTGCCGTGGGTATGATGCAAATAAGAGAGAGCGGGTCAGCCCTGTATATGAACATCTCACCTTTGTGTTGATAGCGTATTACTTTGCCTGTATTTTTTCCCTTTATGTTGACAAACGGGATAGAGTTATTTCAAAGGTATATGGTTTTGGTTCGGAATTCTGGGGTATGCGCTAAATCAAGGCTGGAGAATATCGGAATGTATCGGCGCAAGGTAAAGAATGGTCGGTGCTTAGTTGCATTTCGTTCGTATTGTATTACCGTAGTTTTCTCGTTATGTAATTCTTGTCATGAGCTGAAGTATTGAGAATTTTTGTTGTGTAGGAAGGTGAAAGAAGGGCGAGCCGTATGTGTGTGCTTGTGTGTGATTTGAATGTACTAAGTGTTGTGAGGTGTCCGATCTTGCAGTAATCTCATCACGTACGTCCCTTGCCACTCAGATCTGGAGATGCATTATTGAGTTGTCTCCCTACGCGTGACACCTCTGCGGAGTTATGGACAGTAATGATATGGTGATGATGATACTGTTGTTGTTGCTGTTATGTTGTTGTTGTTGTTGTTATGACTTATTATTTTTATTGTGTTTTATTGATATCGTTATTAATTTCATTGTTATTGTTACTATTGTTTTTGTTATTATTTATACAAGATACTTCATGTACTTTTTTTGACGCAATAATGTAATAATTCTTAATGGCTTACAACATTTTCCCCGAGAGCGCCCCGTAATCGTTACTGTTCAACACTGCATGTCGCATTTTGAATCTAGCATCCTGTCTCATGCTGAGCTCAACGTCTAAAACCAGCGCTTTGCTTCTTGTTGCTTCCTCCAATTCTCGTGAGAGAAGTCGTGCCTAAAAGACATTTCCCGTCTCGTGCCTCGCGCCTTGGTCCCCTGTGTAAATATTGAACATGATGTTTTGTAAAGCAGCGAACGAGACTCAAACTTTTTATTCTGCAACCTGCCAGCGACGGAAACACTGCGATTGGAGCACTGAAAGGTAACGATGGAGCAGTGTTTGCTTTCATGTTTTGGCTTCCTGACACTTAGAGCGTCTTTCGTTATCTTCTTTATGATAGCAAAACCCAGAAGATCATCTAGTGGTAACGGATAGATAGGCGAATGAATTTGAATGGAGTCCTGTGAAATTTAATAATAAAGCGTGTGTATAATGTGTTTAATGTTCCTTCACGAATGACGTATGTAAAGCTTCATATTTTTTCAGTGGATCCAACAATATAATCGCTTCAGCCCATCCAAAGAGACCTTGGAAATAACTCTTGATCCGTTACCAGTGTATTGAAATATTGAACATTGCAAGGGTAACGATTCTCTATGTATTGTTATGGTAGAATCGAATATAGTTGTAGGAAGGGAATTTCTCTTATACGTAAGACTTAGTTTTTGTTGCTTGTTTTTATTTTTTCACTTAAGAAGAAAACTGGCCACGAACAACAAAAACGATCAAACAAGAAAGCCACATGAGTTCTGGTCATAGATAAATGGAAATACAGAAGCAGGCAGGGAATTCCGGAATTTAGCAGAGAAAGGAATGAATGATCGAGAGTACTGCATGGTTAACTCTTGCGTTAGAGAGGTGGACAGAATATGCCTGCACTTCTCTTTCACAGTTGGTCTTATTTGATATGATTTTAGTTAGTTACTGATTAGGATTTGTAGTGTTTGTTTTCCACACACACACACACACACACACACACACACACACACACACACACACACACACACACAAACGCGCGCGCGCGAGCACTCACGTACACAAAAAAAAAATTCCACAAGGATGTGCTTAGTGCACCGAACACTACGCACCACCACCTTGTGGTTGGTGAGGGCGTGCGCCACGCATTCCCTTGTCTCAAACTTAAAGCTCGAGGGTGTCTTGCAAAAGCTTCATAAAATATTTTTCGGCAGCTTATACTTGTCTTTTTTTGTTTTTCGAACTTTTGCTGAAGGGAAGGACTACTTTATTTTTCTCTGTGTAGGAACATTTTAATAGCGGAGATAGCTGGTCTTTTGTCACCAGTGTTATTCCTTACTCATGTCTGCTGTTCGAGGAAAACCAGGCCTTGTGAAGAACATAAAGTAAGTGGTGTTTTTGTGACTGTTCCTGTAACCGTATTTATTGCCTCCCGCCACTGAACCGTCCAATTACTTTGTTACGGTTTAACTCGCTCTACACATTTCGAGCATGCTGTTGGGTAGCTGGTGGCGTGTTGACAGGACGTAGCGCATCTTGTTTACCATCTCATTTGCACAATTTAGCAGTTGTAATTTTTGCGACTAAACTGTGATGTGATGATCCCCCCTTCTACGTTATGCTCATTTCGTGGCGGAACTTTAGCAAGAAGGTTCCCAAGAATAAGTGCAGACTCTTTAGATGGAATATACAGTTCATCTGTAGTTTATTACAAGACAAGGCTCTTGTATAGCTTTAAGAATGACGCTAAAAACTTAGTGATGGCACTGTGATTATTTGAAAAGGTATTTGTTAGACTAGACATTGTTCCCTACAAGTCCTTAACGATCCTTAGCACCCATGAGGATGAATTACGAGGCACCATCGGGACTGCTGTAGATGGCACGCCACGGCTCTACTTGTAGTTACTATTATTCTAGAAATGAGGACCTGTCTTATCGGAATAATTCTTGTTATATATTGATTAACGTGGAAACAATTTTTAACACGAGCAGTCAGCTTTCTGGCCGTGTGAGGAGAGGCATGCACAGGGGCTTAGCAGAGAAATTTATTGTAGTAATTTCGTCTCCACGGCTTTTATTTCATGGGGTATATTTTTCTCCCTGGGCACGTGGACTGGCCAGTTGATGGCGTTTATCTGACGGCTAGAATCTGAGGCGCCCATTGAAGCAGCAAGCAAGGACACCAATAGTTGTTGTAAGTGATGTCGACGATTATGTTGTCTGGTAGGATGCATCATGGTTGTCCTTCGGGAGATGTTTGCAGTGACGTATTGTTTGTTCACATGGTCTTATAAACATAAAAAAACATACATATAAAGATAAGATCGTCTCTTTTATATATTAGTGATTTAAGATAGATAATTAAGACCAGAGTAAGACAAGTTTCCTGATTTCAGGCTGGCTCAATACTTTACTGAGTTTTGGTCATTCAAAAACTGGTTTGTCTTTCTTTTTTTCCATTTAACTTGATCTTGGAATGTGGATATAGGAACTTGACTTTTATCAAGTATATATATCTATCGTCTTGTTTTTTCCGTCTTAAAACCTGCATCCTGGAACGTATATCTTTTACATTGCTGTATGAGTCAGTCTTCTAAACAAAAAGAACCGGATTCCATAAGTCAATTAATAAAGATCAAATTCATTTTCTATAAAGACTCACTGTACTAATTTTGCTAGAAAGGACGTTGCACACACAGCCCTAAACTTTTCCTTAGATTAGTTTTTTATTTAAAGTTTATATTCATCTCCATGTTTTTGTCACGATAAAAAGAAGGCTGGTCAACGATTGCAGACAAGAATAATAAATTGATAAATTATTTTCCGATTCACGTTTTCCCTATCCATCTTAGTGGAAATAAAACTCCCAAGATTCTAAGTCAGTTTAGTTTCTTATATTTTTTGTGCTGATTTTTTAAGTGAATTGGGGAAGCAGAAAGGCGGAACGATTGAGAGTGACAGACTACTTTACAGTTAGGTATTTCTCTCTCTCTCTCTCTCTCTCTCTCTCTCTCTCTCTCTCTCTCTCTCTCTCTCTCTCTCTCTCTCTCTCTGAAATCATACAAGTCTTCAAACTCTTAATAAGTTTAAAAGTTGAACTGGCAACTTCCCGCTGACTCCTCCCGAGAGACTCAAAATTTCTGAAGTCTCGAAGAAAAAGTGACCGCTGATATCCTTTTTTCCTTCTTTCCTTTCTTCAGCCTCCTACTTCTTCAGGCGGCCCTTGATGTTGCAATGAATACTGCTTATGGGAATTTTACTGCTATTAGGTAATTTCCTAGTTACTAAATGGCTCCTCACAAAACATAATGATTACAACATAAGCCATGCTGTTGGTTAGTGTGGTGTATCATTGACGATTTCGTGAGTAGTAGATGTGAATTACTGGTGTGGAGCGCAGCCTGCTTTTTTTTTTTTTTCTTTTGTTAGCGAAGATTTATTACAAAAGTAATGCGTTCTATAGCTGCATGCTGGTACTTGACATTGTCTATACGAGTGAGCTGTACGCATAGAGGTGTGACATTAAACTAATAGAAAATGTTTAGATAATCTGCCGTTAAGAGGCTTTACAGACACACACTGCCTTACATAAATCACATCAAAATTTGCAATTATCATTAAAAAGGACAAGCCAACGTGACTGGCAAGAACAGCAGAACCTCCACCTAAGTCTTTCCAGACTATCTATAAAATGTATATTCATTTGTAATTATTATTGTAAATATTTACGTAAATAGAAGTTTGATAGAGAGCGATAAAACAAATAAAAAATAAATAAATTAATTAAATATTTGTTCAGTGTGATATCGTAGGTGTAGTTGTATTTATTGGCTGCTGAGGCAAAGAGCACTGACTGATACACACGTATACAGCATTCTTCAAAGAGCACTGCCTGATACACACGTATACAGCATTCTTCAAAGTTGTCAACCCAGCCTCAGCTCATTCCCCTGCCGCCCCAACCACAACCCGCTCATCAGGCTACTGCAACATCGGCTAGACCACTACAGTTGGTACTCGTCCTTATCACCGCCATCTGCCAGACCCCCATTAGTGTCCCCACTAGACATTGCATGACAGACTAACAAATTCTGTCTGTCAGCCTGCAACGAGCAAGACCTCACGTCACTTACATCTCCGACAAAAGATTAAGGAGAGAGAGACAGACAGACAGACAGACATAGAATGAATGTAGCGAGGGAGTAAACTGGGGGGAACCAAACATTGTTTGATATGAACACTCTGAACTACGCACGCACGCACGACGCATGCACGCAGGCACGCATGCACCACGCATGCACCACGCATGCACGCAGGCACGCACGCACGACGCATGCACGCAGGCACGCATGCACGACGCATGCACGCAGGCACGCATGCACCACGCATGCACGCAGGCACGCATGCACGCAGGCACGTAGGCACGCATGCACGCACGCACGACGCACGCACGCTCACACACACACACACACACACACACACACACACACACACACACACACACACACACACACACACACACACACACACACAGGTGAAAATATCCACGGAATATTAAGGTGTGTACTAGTCAGGAAGTTTGTTCTGTCTGGTCCATGAGTTTTCTATAGGAATTGTGAATGTAATTTATGACATGGTGTGATGAATTCTGCTAAATGGCCACACGTTTTCTTTAAAAGAATAAAAATAGAAGTCAGCTGCGCGGAACTGAGTCTTAATTGTCCGTGACCTGCATTTGGAAATCTCATTAGGGTTTAAAGAATAATGGGGACTTCACCATGATGTAAAGATAATGCTTTATGGCTTTGGCGTGTCAGTAACACTAGTAGCTTTTCTGAAATATCCTATTTTCTGCTCTTCATTATTTACCACATAGAATGCAGTCTGTAGTGAACAAGTGTACGTAAATTTTAAGGGGTAAGAAATAAATAAGTTGATAGAAATAGAAAATATGTGAAAGCCTCAGGGACACTTCACGAGAGTAAGCAGAAAGAACTGTCTTATTTTATTTCAATTCACATTTATCAATGTATTTACTTATTTTGTATTAATTATTTCGTGGGTTTTTTTTTATTCCATATTGAAGTATTTCTCCAAACTTCAAAATGAGTCATCAAAAATGCAATCGAAATATCCGTCCGTTCTTCACTTTTTGCGGCCGTCCGTCCGTGTGTCTGTGTGTGTAATATACCACGGTCGTCTGCTGGTCACCCAGCCAGTCTTCCCCATTACGTAGCAAGCTCAGAGCTCATAGATCGATCTCCGGGTAGGACTGAGACCACAACACACTCCACACACCGGGAAAGCGAGGCCACAACCCCTCGAGTTACATCCCGTACCTATTTACTGCTAGGTGAACAGGGGCTACACATTAAGAGGCTTGCCCATTTGCCTCGCCGCCTCCGGGATTCGAACCCGGACCCTCTCGAGTGTGAGTCGAGCGTGCTAACCACTACACTACGCGGTGTGTGTGTGTGTGTGTGTGTGTGTGTGTGGTGATGTGGGGTGTCCAGTTGCGTGCCCTTGACAGCCAACCTGTCGCTTCATATCGGATGAAATTTGGCAGCTGGATTGGGATCTGGCCACAGATGAGTCAGAATTCATTATGTGTCGATTGCAACTTTTCAATTCGAAAATGAATATTTCACCATCATAACTCATTTTAATCACATTGAAAGCCTCTCAGGGAGTCTTAAACATTCACGGAAATGACAGGCCGGTTTGAACAGTGTAAAGACAATTAGATCAGAGATCACGAAATATCTATTAAATATAAAAGACCACTCTCTCTATATTGCTGGAAAGCTTTTAGGAGCCTTAAACGTATATTGAGATGTGCAGCAATAATGTGGATTCCTGACTTTCCTAGGGAGGTCACGAAAGAGATGCAAGTCTAAACAGTTCTTAGAGCCACAAAGCCATGGTGCATACTGGGAAGTGGGAGGCGGCAGGGCGTGGCGTGGCGCGGTTAGCAACCAGATGACACCAAGAGAGATTAACTGTAATGATTCAAGGAAGGGAGACAAAAGAAAGGTCTAGATGATAGGACAAGACTAGGAAATGCCTCACATTGGATCAATACCAGTATGATCATGATCATAACAACAGTTGTATTTTATTTTATTTATTCCTTTTGTGTGTGTGTGTGTGTGTGTGTGTGTGTGTGTGTGTGTGTTTGTTTGTTTGTTTGTTTGTTTGTTTGTTTGTTTGTTTGTTTGTGTGTGTGTGTGTGTGTGTGTGTGTGTGTGTGTGTCTGTGTCTGTGTCTGTTTGTGTTTGTGTTTCCCTTGACCGTGAGAGATGGGAAGTGCTGTAACTACCTCACACATGTTGATGGCTTTTAGATTTTTCAGTTTATCTTAATGATAATAATAATAATAATAATGATGGTGATGATAATTGATAATATAATATATATATATATATATATATATATATATATATATATATATATATATATATATATATATATATATATAAATATAAATGTATTGTAAAAACGCTTCTCAAGGAAACCTTTTTTTCTAGGCAGATTAAATGAATAAAATTTTCTTAGTTTGCTTAATTTATGAAATTAAACTTAGAAATGGGAAGTAAGTGAAGAGAAAGAATAGAAAAATAGATAAGAAAATAGATTAAATGTTCGATATATGAAAAGTGACTAAAGTACATGAAGGTAAATGATCAGTGATAGCTATTTGTCCATCTTCCTGTACGTCAAATGTTTTCAGATAACATTTCTTAAAATTAGACTTTAAAACTATTCCTAGTATTATCTTCAATATTTTAGGCATGAATCGATGTAAAACGTGTAACATACATTTTTAAAAACTTCATAATAATTACTGTTTTAAGATTATTGTTGCTGTTGCTGATGGGGCGTCGGTGGCGGTGGCGTGGCGTTCATGGTGGAGGTGATGGCTGTAGTTGAGAAGTCGTCTTATCAGTATAATGTAATATCTTACACACACACACACACACACACACACACACACACACACACACACACACACACACACACACACGCACGCACACACACACACACACACACACACACACACACACACACACACACACACACACACACACACACACACACACACACCAGGGTTGGAGTAATTACAATTCAAAATCTTAATTACAATTACAATTATATTATTAAAACTTTAAATTTTAATTATAATTACAATTACTCATGTGAATTTCAATTACAATTACAATTACTACAACAGACTGTCAATTATAATTACAATTATAATTACCTAGCTTCCAATAGTAAGCTTTGGTTGAAAAGAAAAGCATTAGTATCGTACTGTTGTTATTTATTGAAAAATTACAACACTACTTTGAAACAAATATATTAAGAATTTCCTGTGATTAAAGGTATTTCCTCCTTTAAATAAACAGTAGTGCAACAAGTTATGTAAATAGGAAAAAAGACTGATTTAGGATTTAATTCTTGTAGTTTTGAATGCATGGATAAAAGCAAATCTACTGACAGGCTTGTAAAAACTAAATTGCCATTTCATTTTTGAAAAAGTTGCAGGTGGTAGGATAACTTATATCTGAGCGGTTGCACTGGATGGTAGTTTTTTAAACAACTCACTGTTACACTTGATCATTATCATTGATCTGAGAGAAGAGACCCCAAGTTGAGCTCTGTTTGCAGTAAAATAGTTTCCTGCAATGCTAAAAACTCGTTCAGATGGAGCTGATGTAGCAGTACACCCTAATACATCTCTTGCAAGATTCTTCACTGGACTCATCGCATGTGGTGCTTCTTTCCAGTAAAAAACAAGGATTATCAGAATTTTAGTATGACTGACTTTTTTCACAATTACAATTAAATTACAATTACTTTATAATGTAATTAATTATAATTACAATTACTTCATTAAGTTCTACATCCAATTACAATTACGATTACAATTACATACTTTAATGTAATTAATTACATTTCAATTAGATTATAATTACAATTACTCCAACCCTGAGACACACTGGGGCGCGACGGCGCGGCCATGATGTGTCCTTGGCCTTCATATGCAGAAAAATTAAACATAAAATATTGCACTAATATTTTATGTAAAGAATAATATATGAAACATAAGTAATCAGTAAAAATGCAGCATGCAGTACATAAAGAGTGAGAATGAACCCTTGCATCGTCTTGCCCTCGTCTTCCTGTGTCTGCTGCAGGTGGCGCGCCGTGATTGGGCAGGTGGTGTGTCGGTGTGCTAGGGAGGCGCCATTACGCCCACCTGCTCCCACTTCCTACCTCTGATGTGAAAGTGGTGCGCTGCTGCTACTCTGGTGCTATTTGGTTGATCATTCTTAGGACTTGTATGTTGTCCTTGCGCGCGCGCGCGTGTGTGTGTGTGTGTGTGTGTTTGGTATGTGCAGTTTGGTATACGGTATGTGCAATGATGAGGACTAAATATGTGCTGCCAGTTTGTGTATCTATGATGTTTGTTTATTTTTGTTTATTTTAGTTCTTTTGTTTATATTTATATTCATATATTTACTTATCTATTTTTTTTTTTTTTTTTTTTTTGCATGTGTGAGAGCGTGTGTATGTGTTGTTGATGTATAAGAATTCTACGTGTACTGATGTGTAGTGAAGTGTGTCTTTCAGTTTGTATACCTTTGATATTGATGTGTTATTTGCTTGATAATTCGTATAACTGGAATGCTGACTTTGTACATGTATGAATGGTATACTTGCATGCTTGATGCATTACTGGTATTCTATTTTGTATGCGTACATGACGTCTGTAATTTCTTTCCAGGTAAATGACCAGGAAGCTACTGGTATGCAGCACATGACTTGCATGCAGGTAATTATCGTCACCTTACCTTCATCTTGGCCTCATAAAAGGTATTCATGGTATCAAGCTCGCCTTGAGATTCATGTGCAGACTGTGAGGTTATCTACCTCATGTTTAAGCTGAGAAGGTAAAAAGCTAATTATGGTACATTAAAGCTGGATCAGGGAAGAGTTCAGGAATACAGAAAGTGTTGAGCAGCTTGCGACAAAATAATTTAAATTAGAAATCGATTTTTGTATTGAAAAACATGCGTTCAAGTTTTGTGAAAAAAGAAAAACATTGAAAAAAATTGCAAACTTCCGGAAAAAGTGTGGAGTGTTTCTTGCAGCAAAAAATACTTGTGAAAGCAGACTATGCAGTCTTGCTTGAAAAAAGCGAGAGCAAAATCTAAAGAAAGAAAACCTGTTCGTTTTGAGAAAACCAGATGCATAAGTTGTATATTTCGTCATTATTGTGTTGCATGATTGTATTCCACCATCATGGCAGAATCGGTAGAAGTGTTCCACGCGACGCCGAGTAATCATGGTCGCTTTCTATCAAACAGTGCAAAAGCACACTATCTTTTCCAAGACCATGAAAAAAAAAAAAAAAACATTCCATCTGTGTTTGTGAGTTTCTAAAAAGATATTTAAAGATTACTGAAAGGTAAATTCTTTCAAATGTCACACGTTTGGATAAAAAAAAAAAAAAAACATTGCATAGTGATCAAAGCAAGAAAGCGGTGGATGCTAGTTCTAGTTGTCTAGCTGGGGGCCAGTGTGCCATGAAAACACCGCCACCTTGCCCACGCCACGTTGTGAGCAGGACGCCGAAACGGAACACCTAAAAGCGTCAGGGGCCTTTAGAAATGTTGAGAGTTACACACCCGTACCAACACACACACACACACACACACACACACACACACACACACACACACCATATGAAGGATTATTAGAAAATCGAGAATATCGTTGATATTGATTTTACACAAATCGGGTTGGAGTGGGAATATTTGTGAAAAGATGCGATAAATACGAGAAAATCTTTGGAATTGGCATTTGAAGTGCGACTCTGTGTGGAAATGTCAGTTTGAAACTTCCGAAAAATGTAATAGTCAGTGGGTCAGAAGGGACTCTCTCTCTCTCTCTCTCTCTCTCTCTCTCTCTCTCTCTCAAGTTCAGAATATTGTAATAGCTCCAAGCGTTCTTTCATACGTATATTTTGTTCAGTGTGTGTGTGTGTGTGTGTGTGTGTGTGTGTGTGTGTGTGTGTGTGTATCTGTTTCTCTGTTTCTCTCTCTCTCTCTCTCTCTCTCTCTCTCTCTCTCTCTCTCTCTCTCTCTCTCTCTCTCTCTCTCTCTCTCTCTCTCTCTCTCTCTCTCTCTCTCTCTCTCTCTCTCTCTCTCTCTCTCTCTCTCTCTCTCTCTCTCTCTCTCTCTCTCTCTCTGTGTCTCTGTGTGTGTGTGTGTGTGTGTGTGTGTGTGTGTGTGTGTGTGTGTGTGTGTGTGTGTGTGTGTGTGTGTGTGTGTGTGTGTGTGTGTGTGTGTGTGTGTGTGTGTGTGTGTGTGTGTGTGTGTGTGTGTGTGTGTGTGTGTGTGTGTGTGTGTGTGTGTGTGTGTGTGTGTGTGTGTGTGTGTCCCTGTCTGTCTGTCTGTCTGTCTGACCACCCGTCAGTGTGTGTGTGTGTGTGTGTTTTATTTTTTCCTTGGCATAATCGTCCTGCTGAAGCAATCATGTATGTAAGAAGTGGTGAAAAGAGTACCACCAATGTGACTCAATCAGTGGAGACGCAAAGTTTTGTGGATGTGATGGCGGCGAGATGTGAACATTTTCCGAATAATGGAAACGTAAAGGAAAATCATGTGGAAATCAGCTGCATTAGAAGCTGAAATGTACCATCACTGTGGCTGCAATCAACCGCCAGTGATTATCTGAGTCTTGCTGGCCTGACTAGGACGTAAGAATAGAAACGATACGAATAGAAGTGAGTGAAATCATTTAAGTGGTTATGTGTGGAAGATGGAATGCTTAATACAGTTTTTGTCTATATTTCAACTTGTTTATGAAATGTTTGATCTTTTTGTTGTAAAATAAAGACACAGCTCAGATAACTAAATACACCTGTATATAGCCAAATATAATAAGGATAATGAATGAGACTTGTATATGGAATCACTCTATATATAGATCATATAATTTTTCTTTAACAAATTGCATGTAAGCACACAACATTAGAGATTATAGAGTTATACTTGTACTTGGAATCGCCCTTTATATCTTAACATTGTATCACTAAAAACAGTGTGATGTAAATAGACGATCGATTTTCCTCAAAGCTGAATGGCATCATCGTCACATCGGCTCCGTGCTCACCGCTGAGGTGGAGGTTATATATAGAGGTGAGAGCGGAAGTCGTGACTCAGCTATACAGTTAGCATGCATCGTACATACGTGTGTGTGTGTGTGTGTGTGTGTGTGTGTGTGTGTGTACGTGTGTGTGTGTGTGTGTGTGTGTGTGTGTGTGTGTGTGTGTGTGTGTGTGTGTGTGTGTGTACGTGTGTGTGTGTGTGTGTGTGTGTGTACGTGTGTGTGTGTGTGTGTGTGCGTGTGTGTGTGTGTGTGTGTGTGTCGAGTGGATAAGGGGAAGCACACGTGTCCGTAAGTTGTTTCTCGCTTCATAAAGCGTAACACTGCAGGGAGACCGGCTGGTCAATGGCTTCCAGTACGGAGAGTAACGAAAAGCATTATACAGCGCCTTTATGGGTTAAGAGCGTCGTAGACTTGTGGCAGTGAGAGAGAGAGAGAGAGAGAGAGAGAGAGAGAGAGAGAGAGAGAGAGAGAGAGAGAGAGAGAACTCATGATGAAAAAGCGAAAGAAAAAAGTTAAAGTAGAGAGGAATCAAGATAAGTAGGGAAGGAAATGAGAGAGAGAGAGAGAGAGAGAGAGAGAGAGAGAGAGAGAGAGAGAGAGAGAGAGAGAGCAGTTTCCACATTAATCGTCTCCTCAGTGTATTTTTTTCGTTGTATATATATATATTTTTTTTTTTGTATGCCTATCGCGTGTCAGTAGAGGAGAGTGGCAGCCGCATGTAGCATAGAAAGAAGGGGTGTGGTATCAGGTGAGCGCGTTTACGAGTGAGCGAGTCGCAGCACTACACTTATTGTACCTCGCCACATACTCTAATTGCTTTCATTAAGGATAATTGTACTTTTATTGGAAACTGTGTTGAAAAATAGGTTAAGTGTAAAATGTGTCCTGGCTGGCGCTGATCCGGAAAATTTCTTTTTGACAGAAAATGTGTAATATTCTAATAGTAAAAGATACGCTCTTTAATTAATTTTCATGTATACATTCAACTACTTTTGTAATGCTTATGCGTAGAGACAGTGGTTCAGTGCCAATAATCTTTAGGACTCTGCATATTTCCGTTTTTTATTTTCCCTTCGTATGACTTGAACTCTTTCTAGAAACAGGATTCAAGATACCCATTCTCTAACTTTTTACAATCCATTTCACTGTTCTCTTGAAGGACTGGCACCTCACTGAGCATTTTTTGTATATTCTGTTGGCCTGGGCCAGAGAAAATCCCGATTTCATACAAAAAAGTATATGCCATAAAATATTTGAGATTATGTGATGTCACTATTTGAAGCAGCTGTACATTTTAGCAACACCTTGGAATGTAGAAAAAAAGTCGTCCTTTATTGTTGGTGTGATAGGATGTAAAAGTTCACGGGAGGTAGTGTTTATGGTCCATTTGGCGCCACATAGATGAGACTGAAGTAGGGTAATCTAGGCTTACTTGAACGTAGCAGCAGTGGCGCTCTGTGATTCGTGCTGGAGGAGACGGAAAACCTGTATCCCTGGTCTGTTTCTGTGTCCTTGAGCTGATACTGATCATTCCGTACGCAAGCGATGTTTCTCTCTCTCTCTCTCTCTCTCTCTCTCTCTCTCTCTCTCTCTCTCTCTCTCTCTCTCTCTCTCTCTCTCTCTCTCTCTCTCTCTCTGTGTGTGTGTGTGTGTGTGTGTGTGTGTGTGTGTGTGTGTGTGTGTGTGTGTGTGTGTGTGTGTGTGTGTGTGTGTGTGTGTGTGTATACTGCAGTGCATTCAAAGGTGCATCGGTATATTTACACCTGGTTTTCCTTATTGATAGTTGCAGGGCCACTTTACAGGGTGACTTATTAATGGAGTTATCAGTTATTCATCTCCCGTGTAGGTATGTTTGACCTGCTTGCCTGAGACCATCCCACCTCGTTCCTTCTTGATCTTTTTTTAGCTCTTCCACATTGGGGCCTGCTTACTTATTCATTGTTGCCTCTGGCTGTTTGCAGAGAAGGGAATGATGTTTTTCCAAGATATTTCAAGCTTTATTAACATGGTAATTGAGCTGAAATGTTAATCGTTTGAAATCATTACCTTTTTTTTTTGTTTATCTATCTATTTACTAATCTATCTATTTAGGGAGCCGGTGGCGTAGTGAATAAGATGGTGAGCGTGGGATCGGGCAGACGTGTACGCGTAGGTTCGAATACTACCACATACCGCTTTGAAGCTATGTCATGTGTCGAGTAAATGTCACAGTGATACCCAGGTTCTAGGTGGTTATACCAAAGATACGTTTAGGTGGTGATATGGGCCCTAATATGGGTATCACAATAAATAAAATTGCCTGTGCCACTAATGGGCTGAAGCTTAACCGCGCTCCCCACATACACTCTTCAAGTATGTCTACGGGCGCTATAGGCCATACCGTAAAAAAAAAAATCTTTACTTAAGACTGCAATAATTCTTTAAGTTTTGTGCAAAACAATTATAGTCAGTGTTGCGTGGAACACTGAGAACGAATGATTTTAAGCACTTTTCCCATTAAGTGAAAATAACATGTAAAGTGTGTGTGTGAAGGGGGGGATAATATGACACACACACACACACACACACACACACACACACACACACACACACACACACACACACACACACACACACACACACACACACACACACACACACACACACACACACACACACACACACACACACACACACACACACACACACACACACACACACACACACACACACACACACACACACACACACACACACACACACACACACACACACACACACACACACACACACACACACACACACACACACACACACACACACACACACACACACACACACACAGTCCTACCCGAAGATCGGTTTATGAGCTCTGAGCTCGCTCCGTAATGGGAAAGACTGGCTGGGTGACCAGCAGGCGACCGAGGACTACACACACACACACACACACACACACACACACACACACACACACACACACACACACACACACACACACACACACACATCCTTGGAGACGTTAATTAGTTTTCCACCGACTCCTCACACCGGCGTCACAAAGTCGTGGAAACTTTGCTCACTAGAGTCTTCAGTTTCAGTCTCACCCCACACCCCGGCCCTCTTCATCCGTCTTCAGTCTTCACCCTCCCACTCTCCAGTGTGTCTCCCTCCCTCCCTCCCTCCCTCCCTCCGTCCCTCCCTCCACACTTATGGTCTCTGGGGCTCTTGAGGCTAGGTCGGTCACAGAAGAAGAAAAGAAAAAGTAATGAATATGTATATTGAAATTTGAAAGTTAGTTGGAAAAAGACTTGATGGTAGGAACAGTTATTCATACTCACAATATTAAGAGTTGTTTATTTTGCGCCCTTATTTTTCTAACTGTTGATTTTCTTCTTGTTAACCTATATTTGCTAAATAGTTATTTGTTATTAGTATCTGCCTGGTAATCACTTTTGCCTGTACTTGTATTGGATGTGGTAAAGATATATATATATATATATATATATATATATATATATATATATATATATATATATATATATATATATATATATATATATATATATATATATATATATATATATATATATATATATATATATATATATATATATATATATATATATATATATATATATATATATATATATATATATATATATATATATATATATATATATATATATATATATATATATATATATATATATATATATATATATATATATATATATATATATATATATATATATATATATATATATATATATATATATATATATATATATATATATATATATATATATATATATATATATATATATATATATATATATATATATATATATATATATATATATATATATATATATATATATATATATATATATATATATATATATATATATATATATATATATATATATATATATATATATATATATATATATATATATATATATATATATATATATATATATATATATATATATATATATATATATATATATATATATATATATATATATATATATATATATATATATATATATATATATATATATATATATATATATATATATATATATATATATATATATATATATATATATATATATATATATATATATATATATATATATATATATATATATATATATATATATATATATATATATATATATATATATATATATATATATATATATATATATATATATATATATATATATATATATATATATATATATATATATATATATATATATATATATATATATATATATATATATATATATATATATATATATATATATATATATATATATATATATATATATATATATATATATATATATATATATATATATATATATATATATATATATATATATATATATATATATATATATATATATATATATATATATATATATATATATATATATATATATATATATATATATATATATATATATATATATATATATATATATATATATATATATATATATATATATATATATATATATATATATATATATATATATATATATATATATATATATATATATATATATATATATATATATATATATATATATATATATATATATATATATATATATATATATATATATATATATATATATATATATATATATATATATATATATATATATATATATATATATATATATATATATATATATATATATATATATATATATATATATATATATATATATATATATATATATATATATATATATATATATATATATATATATATATATATATATATATATATATATATATATATATATATATATATATATATATATATATATATATATATATATATATATATATATATATATATATATATATATATATATATATATATATATATATATATATATATATATATATATATATATATATATTAGTGATGTATCGGAGGTCAAATTTCGTGGCTCCGCGGAGGCGGAGGCGGAGGCGGAGGTCAGTTTCTCAAAAAATGCGGATGCGGATGTAGTTGCGGAGGTTATGGAATAGTTTTTTGCGGAGGCGGAGGCGGAGGCGGAGGTTGTTGCCTACACCTCCGCGGAGGCGGAGGCGGAGGCGGAGGCGGAACAGATTTTTTTTTTTACCCATTTACAGTACCGGTACTGCGTCGACAATAAACTCCTGTTACTCCTTTCCCTCACTCAAATTTGGGTACAATAGGAGATAGTAATCAAGTTTTGGCAGTGTCAATGTAAAATCTTAATATTCCCGGTGAATTATTCATGGATAACTATAGTAGAGTACTATAGTTACGGCACTACTGCTGCGTGAAGCCATGACTGCTGCAAGAGATTGACGGGTAACACGTAGGCAACACCATCAGAGTTCAGCAGTAACTTTGGGGTCACTGGGGTGGCACTGGCGGCAGATAGCGAGACGTGTCAGACGTCTCAGACGATGTCAAAAGTGTTTTATCCTTCAGGTATAATCAGGATCTAATGCTAAATCTTTAAAATAAAAAAAATGAATTCATAATGGATAGAAATATTCAACTTAGTATCTATAACTTAATAATTCGGATGCAGCAACCAATGAAAAGAGGAATCATACGTCTGGCAGTGTGCGAGATTAGCTGTGGGTGGGGTGCATGAGATGAGAGCCGTATACGCGTATGTTTCACGTTCAGACGCGGTCAGAGAGGCCATATGTGCGTACTGCGTACTACAGTTGCATGTTACTGTTACGCCGTAATGAAACAAACATCTTACTATATTTTGGGGTGCAACTGTGTGCCGAAAAATACAGGTACCGGTAAACATCCGCGCCTCCGCAGTTTTAAATTGCGGAGGCGGAGGCGGAGGCGGAGGTCTCATTTTCTGAAAATGCGGAGGCGGAGGCGGAGGCGGAGGTCTCATTATCTGAAAATGCGGAGGCGGAGGCGGAGGCGGAGGTTAATAAAACGCGGAGGATCCGCGGAGGCGGAGGCGGAGGCGGATATCCGATACATCACTAATATATATATATATATATATATATATATATATATATATATATATATATATATATATATATATCATGAAATTGTAAACAAATCTCTCTCTCTCTCTCTCTCTCTCTCTCTCTCTCTCTCTCTCTCTCTCTCTCTCTCTATATCTCTCTCTCTATATATATATATATATATATATATATATATATATATATATATATATATATATATATATATATATATATATAGTCCTTAACTCCATGAGTTTGGCTTGTACATACTAATTAACGCAACAAATACGTGTACGTTGTTAGTCATTCTCG
>NW_025541620.1:260000-280000 GCF_017591435.1 Portunus trituberculatus | reverse complement strand
GTCTTGGGGTCTTAGGATTTAAGAAGAAAAAGTCACTCTCACCAACTCGTCGCTAGGAATGGAACTTGAATTGTGCCATGACATGAGAATAAGGTGAAAATGTTGCGTAGACGGCAGAGGTAAGCATTGTCTTCTTTGTGTGAGGTGGAAAGTGTCTTCGGTATTTCAGCGAGTACGAGTGAAGTATTGTGTAGTGTGGGGAATGATAGGGTCTAAGTGATGCGATGGATCCTTGATGGTGAGTGACGAACAGCAGTATCAGAACAAAGTAAGTCTCTGTGCTGAAACCTGACACTGCTGGTAAGGAGAAGCCAGGAGTGTATTACTTAAAGGGGATGGAAGGGGATGGATGAGGATATGCATTTGATAATAACAGGCACTTTTCATGTTTTCCGTTTCAGAGTTGAGAGCGCAGCGGTGGTAGTTAATTCAGTGAGCAGGGTGCGTGACGAGGATGTCAGGTTCAAAATAATAAATTTAATTAAACAGAGCACCGGCACTCGTCCAGTTTTGCTTTTGTTTCCACAGCGGCAGGAAGGAAAGAAGGGTGATCTGGTGGGCGAGGGGAAGGAGAGAGAGAGAGAGAGAGAGAGAGAGAGAGAGAGAGAGAGAGAGAGAGAGAGAGAGAGAGAGAGAGAGAGAGAGAGAGAGAGAGGTACGGGAGGTGCAGACTTTGGTAAAGAACACGTTCAAGAATAAGAAAAGTGAAATAAAATAAGGTAAAAGATGTGGAGTCGGTGCCTTGCTTTTCTATTTTATCACGTCTTTAAATAAAATGTATTGAGGTATTTTTTCCTGTCTTTACGTACTAAACTTAACGGTCAGGCTAAGGTCACACACACACACACACACACACACACACACACACACACACACACACACACACACACACACACACACACACACACACACACACACACACACACACACACACACGCAAACCATTATTGAGGCAATTGAAGCAGCTAACTAACTGATCTGGGCCAAGTTAGTCCTTCCTCTCGAAACAGTTTAGTCCCAACCTCAGGAGATGGAGCGTCGTCGCCTTACTGGAAATGGATTATACCGGGGAAGTTACAAAGGTGTTTTACCCCAGAAAGTTGCAGCTCTCTCTCTCTCTCTCTCTCTCTCTCTCTCTCTCTCTCTCTCTCTCTCTCTCTCTCTCTCTCTCTCTCTCTCTCTGCCCTCCTGTACCCTTCCTTCCCTTGTCCTCCTCTTCTTTCCCCTCCCCACCCCAACACATACACAAAAAAAAATGCCCGGCGCCACAACTTTGCAGTTCATTATCGGGGAAGTAGCCGCGGCATTGTTCGTTGCGAGGAGAATCCAATTTTCATGTATAATAGGATATTGATAATCTAGGTTAAGGTATAATTATCCAGCCTCTCCATGTGAGGTATCGTGGACGGATCTGTGGAGGCGGCCAGGAGCACGAGTCGGGTTATTTGAGAAGCGGTGAAAAAAAAGAACGAAAAAAAAAAATAGATAAATAAGGCGCTGGTTGACATGCAGTGAAGGCGAGGAGCCACCGGAGCTAGATGGTGCAGAAGACATTTATTAACTCTTGAGTGAAGTTAATCTGAATTCCAAGTGAGTTATGCTCATGTGAACTTTGAAGATTTGATAATGTGTTGTGTTACCTATTGTGGTGTTAGGAGGTCTTACCATCCTGACGTGGATTTATCTCGTATTTAACATCGCTTAATAGAAACTCATGAAACACTCTTGCAAGCTCGTAATATTCAGTGATTATATTTTCAGGTGTTTTTTCTTCCTTTTTGTTCTTCTTCCTATTTTGTTTGAGCACTTCTGAAAATGCCGCCTTCATTTCTACTGTTATTAATAAGAAACAAAATGTATGTATTTACACCATGTTAATCTTCCAGTCTCATCTCGGGATTAGTGAATCTTTTGCTGTGAGTGCATATAAGTGCATACCAAAGGCGATAGCAACGCCACTTACATCGCACCGTTGTTATTATGTTTTTTGCAGGCTGGGTCTATTATGTTTCATGATAGGCAGTTTGTGGTAATAAACGCCTCAGCCAGTGCAAGTTTTTTTTTCTTATTTTTTCATCTTTTACTTCTTAAGGTGTTGCATGATGAGAAAGGAAACGTAAAACCGCACAGGATGTAAACCGGTTTGTTTCTGGTATTATGTTTCGGTGTTATCGGTCAGCACCATTAGCACGTGTTGATGTGGGCAACCTGAGCCTGGGCTGTGATTAACGAGAGGCGTGGCTGACTGTGACTTAAGGCAGACTCGTCTATGCGATAAATAGAATGGATAAGTGGCGGTGACAGAGAGAGACGACACTCCTGATTTGATGAGAAAAGCTGAGACATGAGACTCGCACAATAGGAGTGTTAATGTAGAGTTATTATTTGTCGTCTTTTCCTGATTAAGAGCTATATTCAATGCGGAAGCACCTTGCTCAAAATTATTGTGCACGAGTATCTTAATTAACAACTTTCGGCTCGCTGCTTCCTTCTCGTGCTTCATTTCGTTATCCACTCCACACACTACACAGGGAATTATTTAATATGTATAAATGTCCAATATCTAATGATAGAGCTCGCTAGGGTATGCTCTCAGGTGCCCAATATGCTGGCGCGGGAAGTACGTACTTGGGGAGCAGGCGTGTGTACTAACCAGTGAGCAGTAGTACTCATATATACGGACCAACATGATACCAGAGATTTCTGCTGCATCATTCCGTGTCCTCCTGGATCTCTTTGTGATCTTTCCGTGTTTCCCTGAGTCCAGAAATAGTGTTTGAGGTCACAATAACATTTGCTTGGTTAATGGCCGTGACGTGTGTCTGCTGTATCTCTGGGAAAGCATTACAAAAAACCCTAACAAGTCGATATTTTCGTCTTGTTTGACGATGCGAGGTTGTCTTGCGCAGGAGTTGCTGTTCGCAAAATAGTCGATGAGTATTTCTAAAGTATGACGGTTTTATTATTATTATTTATTATTATTATTATTATTGTTGTTTAAGAGAGACATTAAAAACAGTAATTCTTTTGATTTATTAATTAAAAGTAGCGTTTCAGTTTAGTTCGTGGTAAAAACTTGCTTTCAAATTCTAGGTGTTAGTTATTTTTTCCCCTCCTTTTTTTCTCACGTAGGTACCTACCTCGATTCTTCCTTGTGTCGGGTCTTGTCAAATATTTACGCGATGGAGATGTTTACCCTTTCCCAGAGGCGACTTTCCTGGCGGGGTTGCGGCGTACTCCATTAGGAGCAGAGGAGGAGGGAGTTGCCAAATATAGGTCAGAGGGCGTACTTTATTTTATTCAGTCTGTCTGCAGTTCCTCGTGCGTGTGTCTGCCGCTCCCGCCGCCACTCCTCGAGGCCGCGTCTGGGCTGCTGGCATTCCTCTTGTTCTCGTCTGGTTGCCGCCGTGAATCGCATGAAATGTTATTTATTCCTCCATTGATTTATCTGACTATTTAAGAATAAGGTCTATTTGCTCGACTGCAAACCGTCTACTAACCAACCACAGACGCCACTATCACCGTCAGCTCCACTGCTACAACCACCACCATCATCACTATCTCCACCATGCACCATGATCACCATCATCACCATCATCACCATAGTCATTAGTAAAATTACCATGAATACCTCATTCTGTTTCTCAATTTTTACCTGAGAACGTCTTATTTGAATTTATTTTCTTCGTGAAAACTGCGGCATGTGCAGGTGACAGGTAGTGGCCCTTGACCACGCCTAACGGGCCAAGAGAGGCAGCGGCAGCAGCAGCAGGAGGAGGAGGAGGAGGAGGTGGCGTATCTCAGGGGCCATGGCAGGCTGAGGAGCGGCGACCCCCTCGCTCTCCCTCTCTGCTTGCAGCCCCCTGATAATTCTGCCTAAGATGACATTAACTCTGGTATACGTTACTTTAATTGCGCTGTAATTTCGGGCGTTAGTGCGCCGGCGTGATGTTACGCTAATTCTTCCCAAGGAACAATTGTGGTGAATTTACCACTTTGGCAGAGAGACGGAGGAAAGAAGGAAGGAAAAAGAAACGCGCATCTCATCTCGGAGAATGCATGGATACTTTTTTTTTCATGCCTTAACTAGGTGATAGCTGGATTTTTTCTTCCGTTCCATTTTTTCTTCATTTCATAATTACAACACATTTCACGAACCTTTTTCACAACGTCCTCAGAGTTTACGTACGATTACTATTCGCTATTTTTACCTGGTTTAAACTCAGGTGTGTATGTTTGCATGTTTTCCCCACCGACCGAGGTCCAACGCTTAGGTTACATAAAGCTGCAGGACGAGAAGAGGACATGCAAGAGGTATATAGCGTATTAAGTTATAGTAGAGGAAGGTTTTAAATGAGAGGATGGAGAGTTGGAAAAAAAAAAAAGGAAAATTTATCTTGGAGAGACTTAAGGAGGCCAACGAAGATGCGAGGCGGGAGGAATGAAGGAAAAGCTCTAAAGGATATAGCAAGAAGAAAGAAAAAGACGAAGAGTGAAATGAAGAATACGGAGACAAGCTGTATTTATAAGAGGAAAAACAATTGTATAAGAAAAAAAAAACATTACAATAAATATAGAAAATAGGACAGAATATTACGAGAAAAAAAGATGTGAAAAAAAATATATATGAATGTGGGACGGAACTATAAACATCACGTGAAGGAGAAAAAGGAGGGTGAAAGAGGACGACGAGACGGGGGAAAAGAGAAAAGAAAAAAGAGAAAGCGAGCTAAGATGAACTACACAAAGGAAGACGAGGAGGAGGTGGAGGAGGAGGAGGAGGAGGAGGAGGAGGAGGAGAGACGTGAGTACAGGAAGTCATCGTGAAGAACTGGGAGGAAGGAGAGGGAGGTAAAGGATGGAGGGAGAGGAAAGGGTGCGTGGGGTGCGTGGGAGGTGAAAGAAAGATGGAGGGAGAGGAAAGAGTCGGAGGAAAGGTGAAGCCTAATGGGACGAGAACCAGCAGAACCCGAACCAGAACTGTTTAGTCCGTCCACCCACCTACGATCCGTCCCATTTGCTCCTTCACCCCTCCCTTCCCTGCCCGCTGCCCGCCGCTACGAGGATCACGCAGTCCAGCAGCGTAACGTTCACTATCGAATGAAGGGTTGACTTATTGCGCTCTCTCTCTCTCTCTCTCTCTCTCTCTCTCTCTCTCTCTCTCTCTCTCTAGCTCTGAATAGTGTTAGTACCTTATGTAAAGAATTTTCCTCTACATGTTGTATATTTTAACTTTAAATACTCTTATAGATTATCAAATAGATAATTAATTTACATACACACACACACACACACACACACACACACACACACACACACACACACACACACACACACACACACACACACACACACACACACACACACACACACACGTTCACCTGGAAATATTATTCGAGTAATAGTTGTTATTTGATTTCTGTGGAGAGTGTGGGCCATCGCCGGGCGGAGAGGTCGGTGAAGAGGTGGGAAGGAGGGGAGCGGAGGCAAAGGTTCCTTTCTTTTGGGGTCCCGTCAAGTGAATATATTTGGTAGAGGTGACGTAATGGAAAGTAATTACGAGAGAGAGAGAGAGAGAGAGAGAGAGAGAGAGAGAGAGAGAGAGAGAGAGAGAGTGGGGGGGAGGGTACGGTTACACGACAAACACATCGGTAGAATTTGACAGTCGTTCTTCCTGAAATAAACCTTTTACACTTCCATTGATAAGAGAAAATAGCGAAAAGGCATGGAGTGTCCTATCTCTCATTCGTAGGAGATACAAAGCGCAGGAAAATGAGAGAGGAAGTAGCGAGGAAGAGAAGAGACAGCAATGGTGATACACGGACGGGAAAGAGAACCCTTCAGTATTAATTTCCGGGAGTAAATAGCATTCTTAATATAAAATTTTATCTTAATAGTTCCGACAGCGTGGAGACAGAAGTGCCACCACCACCACCATACCACTACACACCACCACCACCACCACCACCACCACCACCACCATCACCACCACTACCATACCACTACACACCACCACCACCACCACCACCACCACCACCATAGTACTACACACCATCACCACCATATCACTACATACCACCACCACCACCAACATACCACCACCAACATACCACCACCACTACCACCATTTTAGCTCTATCGCTTTTCCTTGTTATTTGACCCTCGCATTTCACGCAGTGGCTTCCTGTCAACCAGTGTGGCCTTGTTAACAAGTAATACCCATCCTGCCACGAAGCATTTCCTTGTCACCGAGTGTAGTGTTTCTCTCGCCGTCATGGGTTCCTGCATCATTCCGCTTTCTGTACGCCCAGTTAGCGTGCATCCCAGTGTTTCCTGGTGGCCTGGTGTTTCAGTGTGTCACTGTGTTTATCCGTCGCCATTGGTTGCCACATTGGGATCCGCTCGCTCACACCTGGCGTTATCCATAAATCTATTTCTCCCTCTCACTATTCCCTCGACACACACACACACACACACACACACACACACACACACACACACACACACACACACACACACACACACACACACCTCTATATTCACACGTCAGATGTTTGTCACCTGTACCTTCCCGATATCATCCACTGTTCCTTCCTGTTCATTACTCGTTTTTCCCATTGTTCTCCCCTCACTTACTGCTCCATTGTCAAACAGTGCCATCAGCCAAGACTCCTTTTTATAATCGGTCTTCCCTAGCCGCGGATTGCTTTCATTCATCCCCATTGTTCACTCTCATTGAACGTCCTCTCTACCATTCATTATTTTTTCCCCATCAAAGTGATTTCTTTCGTGACACCCCCTTTGGTGGCGCGGACTGGAGGGCTTTCTGGTGCTGTAGTCTGTGTGGGATGACGGGATGTTGTTTGAGGCCAGCCAGTCCGAGGATCGAAGACAGCAAGGTGGGCGTGGAAATTGGGTGTCGTGGATGCGTTCCTGATCCTGTCTGATCTCCTTCGCCGCATGCGTGTTACGGAGTCTTGCCGTGTTTGTGTGCGCCAGCTGGAAGGAGGGTAGGTAAAGTTAACTGAATTATTCCTCCTATGCTTCTCTTCTTCCTGGTTCATCACGTTTTTTTTTTTCTTCCACCTTCACCATCCTTGCCTCCTCCTCCTCCTCCTCCTCCTCCTCCTCCTCCTCCTCCTCCTCCTCCTCCTCCTCCTCCTCCAAAAAGCCTAATCAGGACTTGAAGATCTGTTACTATTTGTTTTTTTCATTTGTACATACATATTTTTTTTTCAAATTTGTATATTCCTTCTTTTCCTCCTACTTTTCAACCCTTTGTTCCTTTTTCATCATCGTCATCGGGTTCTTCCTCTTCTTTTACCTCCTCTTTCACTCATTGTCATATAGCTATATCATCATCGTCATCACCATCACCACCACCACCACCACCACCACCACCACCACCATTATCATCACGAAAATCCAATCTCTTTCTCTCTTTACTAAATAGATTAAGAGAACCGACGAAATTCCAGCAAGAAATTTACGTAGTCCTAAAAATCACAGCTGCTGGATGTCTGGGAAATACTCGCGAGGATGCCAGCCCGTAACACACTGCGTAGTGAAGCATTGGGCACCAATAGAAGGCTTATGAAGATTTGCGAGAGCGAAGGAGTCGAGTTTATTGTGTAGTCAGTGTATGGGATCGTGTGTGGAAAGAACCTGGTTTGTTTGGAGGTGACGTGGTGCTGGACCGGCTTTTTTGAGCTAAGGCTTTAGTTAACGCTCGACAGTTAATGACGCTGACACTTGTTAATTCACTCGCTGAACCAAAAATACAGATAAGAAAGGAGGTAGATTTAAACCATTCAACTTTTTCTGTCCGTCAATGTTGCCGTTGAATTCATACTCCAAACTTGTATGATAGTGATGTAGCGAGATGGAGAAGGCAAGCAGTGAAAGAGTTTAAAGACAACACCATTCCTTGCATTATGGGACTCATTATTCATACTAACGCCACTCAGTCTCCGGTGATAAAGATTGATTTGGTTCGCCAGTCCTGGGTCCGAATTTTTTCCCCGAGGCGTGTTGCTACAGATTGAACTTCCGGAATTATTAAGACGTGAAAGTTGGCCTGATGTTTTTTGTCTACGTCAGCCTTAATGCTGCCGCCATCCTGATCATAATCTTGTATAAATACAAGTATAAAGTAAGTTATCCCCTATGTATGGAAAAGAAATATTGAAAGATCAATATAGATAATTTAGCTATATATATATATATATATATATATATATATATATATATATATATATATATATATATATATATATATATATATATATATATTCATTTATTCCGTTGTATTTATTTACATAAACGAATAGTGGGATATTTGAAATTTCATTTCATTCAAAACATGGTATATAAGAAAATAGAAGATAAATGCAAATTTGAAACGTTTGCTTACACATTTGCAGGAGATAGCAGTAATTATGACGATAAGTGGGGAGGGAAACCCGTTTATGATTAGGAAGTGTGAGGAAATAATGTTGCCAGTGGTTGGGAAGGAATGAAGGTGCTGGCGATCATCGTTTGTCTTTATTACGATGATGTACGAAGGAGCATTAGAGTCGAGAACTGGTGACGTGAGGAGCTGCCCGTGAGGAAAAGAAGACGTGTATTTTGCAAGCTGAAATCAATAACCTTCCAATTTCCATTACAGCACAGAAAAATAACAGCAGCAGCAAGATTACAGTAAAGTTAAGTGATTGGAGGCAGTCAGTAAATGACATTAGTAAAAAACGGAAAAGGCTTAGATTGCAGCGAAATTATTGATTGAAGGCAGTTAGTTAATACCTTTGATTGTACACGCAGCTTTTAATTGCATCCTATTCAAAAATGTTATCTGGAAAAAGGTCTGACATGGGAAATAAGAACTGTAAATGTTGTTTGGAGCAATAAAAAAATCTTACGAGGCTGACGAGCGCGCGCTGATCTGATTAAGGCAGCGTGATACTGATCCAACTCTCTGTAAATGACGCAGGTTCACTTCAGAAGTTAAATTGATTTTGAAATTTAAATGATTGTGTTATGTACCTGTCAGCATCGTAGTATTGAGCATCCATAATTAATACAAGTTGAAATAGATAAATAAAAAAAAAAAAAAAAAAAAAAATATATATATATATATATATATATATATATATATATATATATATATATATATATATATATATATATATATATATATATATATATATATATATATATATATATATATATATATATATAATTTTTTTTTCCACAAAACAACTAATGAAACACTTGGTGAACATTGATTCAAGTTTGATGTCCTCCTACAGTGGACAATTATTTTACCTTCTTCAAAAGTAACATCTAAAGAATCATCTCCTTTCGCATGTTACTTGTCAACGTGTCTTTCCATAGATATAAAAAAATAAATAAATACAAAAATTAAGAATAGTATGCCTTCAGTCAGTAGCTAACAATAGCATTTTCGACTCTCACAATCGTAAACGAAGACCACAAAAGAAAAATCTTGAACTTATAGGCCGCCACAACATGGCAGCCAATGTCTTCTAAGAAAGAAATTTGTGTATGATGATTACTGGATGAATATTATAAAAGATGACATATTCTTAATATCAACCAGAAAACAACGAAAGAAAAAAAAGGTAGGATAATGATTCAAGTTATAATCCATTGACAACCGACAAGATAGTGATTTGCTGAAAATGTTGTTAGGAAACACCCAAGATTTCACACGTCTATGGTCACCTGAATAACTGAAGGGTCGTACCAAACTAAAATCTTACGGGGGAAAAAAAGCTGATTGGCTGATTGATTGATTGATTGGTTGATTGATTGGTTGATTGATTGGTTGATTGCTTGAGTGTGGGCTCAGCAGTAGTTATTACTCAGGCTCAGGAATAGTTACAACTGAACATATAAAGATACGACTATCATCCGTTGACAGTGAAAACCTAATCCTCTTGAAGTTGAAAGAAAAGAAAAAAAAAAGGCTCTTCATGTCCACTCTGGATGACCGTGAAAAAAATCAAAGGGTCCTGTAAGACCTTAATCCGGATTACCTGGGTGAGCACGAAAAACCCTCGGCTTTCCAAGCAGAAAAAAAACTCAAAACTTGTAACACCAGGAAAAAGTAATGCCAAAAGTTAGACTGGTCCCTCACCAGCAGCAATGGAGTCTTGACACAACATAGTTAATTTGTCGTTGTATTCCCCAGTAACGTTAGTGTTTTAATAATGACAGGAAAACAACTGTGCTCTTGCGAATGGAATTGAGTTCTGAGAGATAGGGAACATATTGGAGGAAATATAATTATATCCGTATAGTTAGGCATTAAGAAGTTGACGAGCAAATAACTTGTTCCCATTTATTTACAAAAAAAAAGTTTTTCAAACTTTAACTAGAGCATGATAGCAAATAAAAGTAGTCAAAGTTTTTAAAGGCTGGAAGCCTGAGACGTAACCCAGATTGTGGAAAGAAATTGAGTGTAAGTAATTAGATCCAGATTTGATTATTCAGATATATTCATGTATCATGAAGTCTATCCACAGGAAAAATAACGTCCTCACAATTGCTACTTCCTCCTAAATATCAAAAGAGAAAAAACAGTAGTAATTGTTAGTCATATATGTAAATCTTGAGAAAATATCATTAAGTGATTAGTAAGTTTTGTACTCAACACGTGGTTAAAATGTTCTAAGTTAATCTATGAACGTACATTATTTCCTCCACAGTGTTATGAAGAGTGGCATAAAGAAATATCAAATCATGAAGTATTCTTTTTGATGGAAGAATACTTCAAGTCTCGTGAACATGGCAAAAGATAACAGCTGTCTCTGAACTTGAAGCTTAGTTTCTGATCTCGAAAGATTACACTAAACGGTCAGAACTTAGCGTGGACAACTTGTCTGTATCAGCACTGACTCTCGCAATATTGCCAGAATATATCGAGTACTTTGGAAAAGGACTTTGCTTTTATAGCTTAAGGATTTCAGTCTACAAGAAATGGAGAGGATGAGATATCAAATGCTTTGGAAAAGCATAGAAACAATTATTGCGTTCTAAATTTGGTATAATTTCATCAGATATGTGTTTTTGGGACGTATTTCGGCAATAATTTCTCTACAAATACAACACCGGAGCTTTCTTACTCCATGTGATGCACAAAGAAAATATTAAAGGTTTTTGATAGACACAAAATTTTAAACTGATAATGACAAGGGTAATAACTGTATCAACACAGTGGTTCAAGACGCCTGTTGTCAACAAACAGTGCAGCTCTGGATACGTGCCTTCAAGAAAAGCGAGTCATCCGAGGGTTCAGCGATGCACCCGAATTTTGTCTCAGTATAACAATATATCACATTAAGATGATAGAATTGCCCAGAAATGTTTCGTAATCAAGACTTGTAACACTTTTGAATGCTCTCTTCAGGCGGAAATCTTCGTGTAACAGAACAATGCAGCGACAAGAAACTAATTATGTGATAGTGGAAACAAATTACTCTAACAGGAAAAGACACAATACTTGGATAATAGTGCTGTCACTCACCGCACCAGCCAGCACAGAGATTATATGAATAGAAAATTAAGTTCATAAAGATGAGTAGGTGAAGCAATAAGGGTAATTACAGTCGTCACTTATTAACCAGCTTTTAATACAGGAGCGAATGCACAGTCCTCAATCCCACTCACATCCATTATTAACTCACGCTATTGCAGTGGCGAGACATAACTGACATTTCTCAATACTTTTACACCTCTCATCACATTACTTCCAGGATGGGTGCTGAGCTGAGTAATGATATTTCCTTCAACGCTTTAATCGAAGAACATAGTAATAATCTCATTCATTGTTTTTATTCCTTATTTCTCCATCTCTCTTGTAATAGTTGTCTATAGGAGCATTGATGGGGAGAATGCTTTCTACTCTTTTGTTCTGCTTTCAATCTAATATGAAAAATCATTTAACGCAAAGAGCTTAAAGGAATAGGAATTGTGTTATCAGCCACGAGAATTTTTCTTACCTGTCGTCTTTGTTTTCTCCTCTTCTTTTTTCTCTTATTTATTATTCTATTTTTTGTTCTTTCATCTTCTCTTCGTCATCTCCTCCCTTCTCTTTTTCTTTTTCCTGTCAACTCCTCTTATTCCACTTCTCTCTCTCTTTCTCCTCTGCTTCCTCTTTCCTTTCCTCTTCCTCCTCCCCCTCCTGCTAATGGCTTTATTTCATTCTTCTTGCACTCTTTCTTATCCGCGTCTTTATTATCTTCATAAAGTTTGTCATAATCCCACGTGTTGAATGCGTGTGTTACTAGCGGCATTCTGAATCTCTGTTATCCTCAATGTGCTCATTATTTTCATTATATTACGCTCTTTGACGGAGTGCCATCCTTATCTAGCAGTTTTATTAAGGGACCGCCGCCGCCGCCGCCACCATTCCTCCCTCTCTTCCAACCCTTCCAATCCTCCTCATTCCCATCCCTCTTCCCCCTTCTTTTTGCTTCTCCTTCTTCTTCCATTCCTTCTTTTCCCTTCCTCCTCCTCCTTCCCCTCCTCCTCCCTCATCCCTCCTCCTCCTCCTTCATACCTCCTCCTCCTCCTCCTCCTCCTCCTCCTCCATCATCCCTCCTCCTCCCCTCCCCTCCATCATCCCTCCTCCTCCTCCTCCTCCTCCTCCTCCTCCTCCTCCTCCTCCTCCTCCTCTGCTTCTTCTTCTATCCTGGTTACTGTCAACGTCCTCACCACCACCACCTTCACCACCACCACCATTACCACCTTTAACAGCAATGGCAACATCAATAAAAACTAGTAGCAGTATCACCAACAACACAAAAGCATTATCAACAATAACAACAACAACAACAACAACACTATCATCATGAAAAGCAACAAGCGACAACATCCGCAACAAGGACATCAGCAAAAAAATACAAAATAACGATAATAATGGCAACAGTATCACCAATGCCACCACCACCAACACCAGCAACAATGAAAACAACAACTACGTAGAACAGTAACAGCAACAGCAGCAGCAGCATCAACTAAAGTAGCACCAGAAATAAAAAAAAAAAAAAAAACATTGTCGACGAAAACAAAAACAAACATTAACAAAAAACAACATTGTAAGCTAGGCCATAACAACAACAGCAATATCAATAACAACAGTAAGTGACCTCAACAATGACAACAACACCAACGACAATATCAGCAAAGCAAACAGCATCATCACCATCAACGTTCTACCAGTGTCGGGGAAGCAGGGCCTGTCACCAAGGAGGTCTTGTCGTGCTGAGGCTGGGACTTGATTTATAAATGACATTTGTATCCTAGATGTCATGAGATCATTGGAAGAGAGTGCGCTCGGTCACTGGGTAAAGGTTGACCAGTGGATCAGTGGCCACGAGTGTTTTCTTTTTTTAATCTTTTTTTTGTCTGTAGTTGGCCTCGATTTTAATGAATACTTAATTATCCTGTAGGGGATTCAGTTGTTACTTCAATTTTTTTTTTCACCGGGAAAAGTTTGGGAAAATGAAAGTGAAAGTGTTTTTTTTTTTTCCGTAAGTGAAAGTTATTGGGGGGCAAAACAGGGAGCATAACATATAACAAAGCTGGAAAGGCAACAGAAATGGAATATAATAGAGTTGGGGAGACAAAGGGTGGATGAGGGGGGGAGGAAGAGATATGTGGTCGTGCGTTGGGGAAGGGAGCGTGGATGGAAGAGAGAAAGGACGAGGGGCACTGGAAAGCTATGGGCGCCCTCCAGCTGGGGGTCCGGATAAGCAGCCACTGCATAAAATTTATCCAGTCATTTTTCTCTCCTGGAGAGGGAGTGCACGGCGGCAATGCTGGTGATGGCAGTAGTGGTGGCTGGAGCACTGCAAGTGGTGATGGTTGCGATGGTGGTGGCACGGGAGGTACGTGCAGTAATGACGCCACTGATGCTGAGCTGACAAACGTGATAATGATAGTGAGGAGCGGCGTGGTGACAGATGTGCTGCTCATGTAGGGCGAGTACCGGTGGTGGTGGTGATGGTGGTGCAAATTTGATGGTGACAGTGGTGAGTTGTAATGTTTATAGCACGGCTGGCGGAGGACCAGCGTGGCAGTGTTAGTGGAATGGAGGTCGGTGCCAACATAATTTGGAAGTTAACATTTGCATGCATTTTCATATCATTTTGTTTTGTATGATGATTACTCGTATATTTAGCCTTGTGTATATCATGGATGGTCTTACAGAGGCACTAATCATGATAGTGGCTTGGGCGTGGAGTTGCAGAGTTCACGGTACTCTAATTGTAGTATTTTTTGTTTGTTAATGTTGTGCAGTAGTAATACTAACAGGAGCAGGAGGAGGAAGAGGAGGAAGTTAGGGAGAAGGAGAAGCAGCATCCCAGCATCCCACAGGAAAGCACTCATCATCCTACTAGCACTGCCCTTCCTGTGATCACGCCAGGTAGCAGGTCACGTAGCTGGCAGTGGGTGTGGATCAGTACTCCTGGTGGGGCTGGAGTGTACAGAGGCCAGTAAGTGTGAGTGTGTCTTGGTGCATCTGGGTGGTGCGTGAAGGACAACTGAGTTCATTGAATCTTCAAAGGAAATTGTCACTGTTAAACGATTTTTAAGTGCGGAAAAAAATATCATGAACCGGTTTGAATTAATAATACACAAGTCTTTTCTTCTTTTTCCTGATCTCATTGCATGACAGCAGCCCTGACACAGTGGAATTAGCTGAACGTCTAGTGGCAACAGCTCTTACTCTAACAATATTATATGTTTTTGGTGTTTCGCTTTAATGGTCTGTGGTAAATGGTCGCTTGTTAATTCAGGACTGGTTCATGCAAGGAGGATGAAAACGTAACAGTTTGACCTTTTCGGGTTTATCAAACTTTGCAATGCGTATTTACTTTAATGGTAAGATAGCAATCATGATATCCGCTGAGGAGGAGACTGACTAACGGAGTGTTGCTTCAGACCAACCAATTAGGAAAGCTTGCGTCTTCTCCAGGTGTCACTAACCTCGTGTGTGTGTGTGTGTGTGTGTGTGTGTGTGTGTGTGTGTGTGTGTGTGTGTGTGTGTGTGTGTGTGTGTGTGTGTGTGTGTGTGTGTGTGTGTGTGTGTGTGTGTGTGTGTGTGTGTGTGTGTGTGTGTGTGTGTGTGTGTGTGTGTGTGTGTGTGTGTGTGTGTGTGTGTGTGTGTGTGTGTGTGTGTGTGTGTGTGTGTGTGTGTGTGTGTGTGTGTGTGTGTGTGTGTGTGTGTGTGTGTGTGTGTGTGTGTGTGTGTGTGTGTGTGTGTGTGTGTGTGTGTGTGTGTGTGTGTGTGTGTGTGTGTGTGTGTGTGTGTGTGTGTGTGTGTGTGTGTGTGTGTGTGTGTGTGTGTGTGTGTGTGTGTGTGTGTGTGTGTGTGTGTGTGTGTGTGTGTGTGTGTGTGTGTGTGTGTGTGTGTGTGTGTGTGTGAAAGTAATTTTGTCATGTATATTTCAGCTTATTTACATTCCCTTTAGTGCGTGGTGACGGTGAGTGTTAGCGCCTGAGCCGCGCTGACACACTCCTGCATTAGGCCGTTGGTTTGTATTCCAAGACGAGAGATAAACACAATACACCAAAGTGACTTCCTGAGACCTGCAAATTGCTCCATGAATTGAGTTTTCGTGACCGCATACGAGTATTGTTGTTGTTCGGTGGAGAGATGCAGGTTAGCAGGAAGCTCATGGGGATGGTGGCAGGGGGCGGTTGCTCCTCGGGTTACGGCGCCGCACACAACATTGTAGATGGGGATGAACAACTGTTATAAAAATACACACTGAATTCTCAAACTATCATCATAATGGATCTTCAACACTTCCATTATTCCGCATCGTATAATTGTGTGTAATAAGAATCGGTTCTCGAAAAGTGTTAGATGAATAGAATCCACCGCTGTCACTCTGTTAGAGGGGAATCATTACGGAGCGTTGAAGGAAGATTAGACAAATTTATGGCCGAGAATGATAGGTGGAAGTAGGTAGGTATGTTTCATACAGTAACAGCCACCTGTAGGCTTGATGGCTTCTTGTATCTTCCTTTGTTTTTCATACGCTATCATGTTCATAATCATCCTCTTTTCCAGGTAAGCCAAGTGTCATAGCACAAAGCAGGCGGTGAGTGTGCTGTCTCTAGGCCGTGAGGGAACAGCGTCACCAGCAGTCAGTCAGTCAGGTTGGTGCAGCGTCTCGTCCTTCCCCTTCATTGTGAGGGGTCCGACTCTCCAGCCTTTCCCTCTGCTCTCCTCATTGGCCTAGCTCACTCTTTCCCATTTTTTTTCCCTCCTCCATCTAACTGGTCTCGCTCCCTCCTGGACTTGAATCCCTACGTTCTCATTTAACTGTAGACCACTTTTGTGTTTGTCTTCCTTCGTCTGTCTGTTTCTGTCCGTCTTTCTCTCAGTGCATCATCCCTGCCTCGTATGTTGATCCAACTATACTGCTGACTAGGACTGACTGACGAATATTTGTAGAAAGTGTATTTATTTCCTTCATATTGCTCAGTGTCCCGTCCATTATTATAGTTGTTATAGTGAAAGGTAATAAAGCAAATGCATCAAAGACTGACAATCAGATATGGAGGGAGAGAAAAAAAATATGGCACCTAGGTAAAAGAGGAAAGACAGTAAAAAAGATATGCTGGCCTGCAGATAAAGAGAACACTCTCTCTCTCTCTCTCTCTCTCTCTCTCTCTCTCTCTCTCTCTCTCTCTCTCTCTCTCTCTCTCTCTCTCACACACACACACACACACACACACACACACACACACACACACACACACACACACACACACACACACACACACACACACACACACACACACACACACACACACACACACACACACACATTAGCTAGGTGTAAGAGAATATTGCAAGAAGAAAGTGTGTACATACCAACAGCAACAACATCAACCTTCCCCATCCCCCGAAAAAAAAAAAAAAAACTAGTTTCATCAGCATGGGGAGGCTGTCAGGGTGAAATAATGTAAGTGAAAATTTGTTTAAGTTCTCCGTGAATTTCGCGCTCATCCTTCGTGTTTATTAGTTGGTCCCTGTGGCGTGCGTCTCACGTGGTGGGGGAAAGGAATGTGTGACCCAGGCTTCCTTGTCATTTTTGTATTCATATAATGCATGATGTAAATTGGCAGTAAAGTGAAGAGAATATGTTTCCCCTTGACATGCGGTATAGAACACTGGCTAGTAAAAAAAAAAGAAAAGAAAAAGAAAAATGCAGGACAGAAAGAAAAGACTGTGCTCTCTTCTTTAGTTTGAAATAATTTGTTGGGGATGAACCCTGGAATTTTTTTAGAAAAAGGAAGCAATAGGAAAATAGTGAGAAATATGAATATTCATTTGGTGGAGAGATTAATAATAATGATAATAATAATAATAATAATAATAAACTCTTGTGAATATACGATTATGAACACGTGGGAGAGAGTAATAAAGTAGAAATTGAAATAGAATAAATAATATACGACTTATAAGAGATGGTGAGTTTGGTAGTAGACAGGTAAAAACAGAGCAATATTATTCCTTTCTTTTTTCTCTATGGGAGACAAAATCATATCTCCAAATTGACGTCACATTAACTTTTTTTTGTCACCGCTCTAATTTTCTTTCGTTTGGTCTTACGCATGTACTCTCACAGGTGATGTATTGGTGAGAAGACAGAGAGAGGATGGATGGTTTCTTCGGTATTGTTGAAATCTGAAACCGATATTCGCACCTGCACATACGAGTATTGAAGGAAGTGGACGAAGGGGGGTATGGGGTGTGAGGAGGCGGGGTACAGAAGGTAGCTAGGTGGTGGTAGTGGTGGTGGTGGTGAAAGGAGTTTGGTGGTGGGTAAGGTGGATTCGAGGTAACACTCCATTGATTTCTGGTATCGTGGGGGTGGACGGAGCGACTGACTAGATGGTGGCTGTTTTGATAATGAAAAAGAAAAGTTGGCAAATGTTGTGTTGTTAATGGGGATGAATGGACGGGTGAGGGAGAGATGAAGGAATTGGTTATTCACGCAAGCAGTGGAGGATGAAAATGAATAAGTGATGAAGATGCAAATTTATGATTGTCAAGGGTGATACGCGGATGCTGGCAGAGAGAGAGAGAGAGAGAGAGAGAGAGAGAGAGAGAGAGAGAGAGAGAGAGAGAGAGAGAGAGTGAGTGAGTGAGTGAGTGGGGGGTTAGGGAGATGGAGCACATTCACATAATATGAGTGTATGTAAGTATGAGTAGAAAAGAATGCAAATTGATAGAAAGAAATTAAAGGATTACTTTATAAACTAATATAAACAAAAGAACAAAATGTAATGTGTACTAGAAATGCAACGTTTACAATAATGAAGACATGCTTGAAGTAATAAGGAATGAAATATTGGAAAAAGCATGATGAGCAGAGACGAAAAAGGAAAATAATCTCTGAGAAGAATGAAAACGGAAGTATAGGAGATACAATTTTCATGCAGGAATATGAAAGGAAGACAGTACAAGGTGGGGAGGAACGTGGAGGCGCCGGGAGTGTTGTCAGTAGTCTGACACTCAGCTCATCGCCACAATGGTTCAAGAGGTGTCAAGTGGCTTGGCTCTCTCCCCTCCCTCTCTCTCCCTGTCCTTCCCCTTTCCCCTTCCTCTGCCTCCCTCTCCCCGTCCTTCCTTTCCTCCTCTCATCCGCCATTATGAAGTTGAGTGTGGTGTCTTGAATTACAGTATTGTATGTGTCACCATTTAGACCAGTTATTCGCTTGTTGCACCATCACATCCTAGATCGGCGAGAGAGACGCGCCTCAAGGGTACTACGGGGGGAGGCTTTGAGCGTCTCCGCCAAGGCAAGGTAGAGGTGCACAAGGAGGGAGAGTCCGCAGGGCATATTTATAGCTAAGGGAGGCTCGGGTTTCCCTGGGGCTTGTGGGGCTGCGAGGGGACGACAGGTGAGAGTTGCGGCGCGTCCCGCCCTAAAGGAAAGCACAGGACTTCGTGCTTCGCTCAGGTTACGGTTTCCTCTGCGATTTTTTTTTTTTTTTTTTTCATAGCTTTAACACTGGAGGCATACATTTGCTATAGCGGGAGATGCATTCTTTCTACAAATTATCAGCTTGTTTTATGATCCTATCAGGATTACCCCAAAAGCTGTTAAGTCTGTGTGTTGTTGGCCTAGGCAGACGAGATTTAATCTGAGAAGCCATTGTGTGGTGGTGATCGAGCCGCTGATCGATCGTTCCGGTGTGGTCTGAGGACCACAGCCAAGAAAGGCAGCTGGATTCCAGCCTTTCCTTCTGTCATGCTTTGTTAGCTTACGTCATGTAGGCGGGGCAGCTGTCATAAGATACCATCTATGTCGATATCTTTGTCACTCCTGTCCCATTGTAATGAATGGACCAATGGCCCTACAGGGGTTCAAAGTGCCACTAAAACAAGCATTTCAGTCAAAACATTGTTCGGTACAGACCCATTGTTTTATCTCACTGTCTCACGGGTGACACGCGTCGCTTTGTCAGTTTTACACTATAGTGGACAACCGCTTTGTTTCAAATATCACTTTTAATTGATATTTTCACTTGTACGTATTAGTATTCGAGCATCACTGTGCAGCCACCACCTGCGGCCGTGCTTTGCCTTAATGCTTGGGGATCACTGATGTATCCAGTCTATTTTGACCATTGGCTCAAACCGCTGAAGTATGTGGCATATCTAGAATTCTGTTTTACTAGTTTTCAATACTATTTACTGAGTGACTCGGAAGCGAGCGTAACTCTGAAGCCTTTCTACTTCAGTGACACACGCCTCGCTTGCATTCAGACTGTCTTGAAATCTCGCTAAGTATTTTGCGCCTATCGGTTCCCGTGTGCCTCACTCTTCCAAGAACGTGATCCGCTTGATTCGTTTTTTTTTTTTCTTTGTCACTTACACTGTTTATTTTATTATCAAGAGCCATTTTCTTAAAATATGACTTTTTTTTATAGATTAATACGTTCTCAAG